>NW_019719361.1:570844-674925 GCF_002891405.2 Cryptotermes secundus | reverse complement strand
TACACGGTGCCAAATCCCAGAAGACTGCTTTCTTCAATTTATTGTTTCTTGCGTATTTGTCGTCGCGGATTTTTTTTTACCCAGCCGTTGCAAACAATGGACGTCTCCTCTTGCTCCACTATTCCTGCCGTCGGGCGTGATGTACAGATGATAAATATGTAAAAGATAAAAAGTTATAATTCGTAAAATTATGAACCGAGATAAGTAATTGACGAATCTTTCGTTGTGACTTGTTCGATAGACAACATTCTGCCCTCCTGTGTTGGGGTATGTAGAAGGAATGGTGTAATTAAATTAACGTCATTTCTTTATACCGAGGATGGTGGAATCTAGACCAAGAAGAAGAAATAGCTTCTATAGGCAGCCCAGTTTAATGCCATTTTCTGCTTTCTAGTGTTGAACAAGGCGCCTGAAAAGATGAAATGCTTAAGATAAATCCCAGTGTGGGCTGTTTAGTAAGCTTATAATCAGTCATGTAGTGCGAATTATGAAATACATATACTGTGGCATGTAGACCCGTTGCTAAGCAGTGACTCTGTAAACCGCGAACGTTTCTGGACAACGGCTCCGTACACACGTTCACCTTGCTAAGCAGCAGATTCTTAATAATGAAACTGTCTGACTACAACAATAGAAGAGCTGTGTTTTCTACGTGGTCCGTGCCCAGACATTATAAGCAAGTGACAAAGATAGTTTAGTCAGATTTGCAGGGGAGGCTGTGAAGAAGAGCGCGGAAGCTGAAGAATTTCCACTGTTAGAAGACGTTATCAGGGAACGGCTGAAGACACAGCAGACTGGAAAAGGCTTAGCAGGTGCTGGGTTAATTTGTGAATTGTAAAGATTAGCGGTGACTCTGTGATTGGTTGGAATTCCGAGTCGTGTATATGAGTGGTCATTAAATCCATTCACGAATCCGAACCCCTTCTACAGTCACACGCATACCACGTGGCAATATAAATCAAAACATCGACGGGCACGAAACTTTGAAGAAGTCCGAAATGCTGTACAGTGCTGTGTGAAACACATTGTCTTTAAAAGGAATTCCTGGAAACACTGATAATTGGGATAATTGGCTTACCATAAACTCAAAATATGTGCCTGACCTGGGACGGACAGTGTTTGTATTCGTATTATGAGAGGGGGTGGGTTTTCCCCATGCACTTAGACCAGTTATTGGTCCATTGTGCGTCCCCCTTTAATTTCTACTGTCGCCATACCCTACCGGTAACGGTGCGTGCCATCAGCCCCCGTAGAGCCAACGAGGTCGGCCCTCGGTACCTTGATGCTTCCCCCATCCGCCAGAGGCATTGGAGACTACTTGGGCGGGAAAGGGCCTGTAATTTAGCTCAGAGGTCTCCTAAAGACATGAGGTTCTTTTACGTGCCGTAAATCTACAACACGGGACACACAGCTTAAAGTCCCTCCCGGAGGACTTGTTCCCTGAATTTTTCCGCCCTTAAAAATTCCACGACCTCCGCCGGGTTTGAACCCGCGTACCTTGAGTCATGAGGTGGGAACGTTACCCCTAGACTACGGAGGCCGCTAAAGACAGTGTTACTGCCCAGCAACTTAGATTATTCTTGGATTTCCGAAAACATATTCATAAGTCTGTTAGGGACTCGCCTTGGGTACACAAATCAGTTAGGTTAGATAATAGTTTCTTTGATTTCTCAGATCCATGAACGTATCGAATGTTTTAACATCTCCCGAAAGGAGGTCGAATGGACTGACTAAGACACGGCCATCCAACATCAGCCTGTTGTCTTAGGATGCCAGTGTACGGAATGTTGAACCGTTTCATCGTCTCAGCTCTTGAAGAGTTTTGTCTTCTACAATACAATGCCATACAGTTTGTTGAAAGTGAACCGAAATTTTTTGAGAAATATTTCTCCTCCATTTTCACTGTGGCTGAAGACAGGATTCTTCATAACCACCCCCAAAAATGTAAATTTGTCCCTGTAAAAGAGACATATGTTTGTGAGACGTTGATGTACCCACGTTTTCTAGACGATCGGCTCACAGATGGCTATGAATGATATCTGTGATATAATGGATTGTAGTTTGTAAAAGTGAAACGACGTTTCGGAGGAATATGTCACCTCCTTATTTATGGTTGAAAAGTAAACAAAAATATATGGTTGCTGCCCGTTCGTGTTGGTTCTTTTCTTGGCTTACTTTTTGACTCTGAAGATGGATGTTAATTTTTCATTTAAAAATTCGTTTGGCCTTGAACTGACTACATGATTTTCAATTCAACACTCTTCTGTTTTAGACAAGTAATCCATTTGTTATTTAAGAGTATCAGAAGAAGTGCCCCTTGTCATGTTACTTTTCCGATCTGCACTCAGAATATTTTCAATTATTCAAAAAGTAATGTGAAGTGTCCTTGTTCGAGAGCAGTGAAACGAACACAAGCACGTGCCCTTTTATGACTTTATATGTTTGGATTTGCACTATGTGTACCTTGTTTATTTTATGTACTTTATTTTGTATTGTTCCCTTTATGTTATACTCTTTCCTTTTCTGTATCAGTGTAAGTTCTACTGCCACCGGGTGAACACGCAATTGCAGTAAAATAATAATAATAATGTTCGCCTCTGTGGTCTAGTGGTCAGCGTTCCTGGTTACAGATTCAGAGGTCCGGGTTCGATTCCAGGCGCTACTAGNCTGCCACCGGGTGAACACGCAATTGCAGTAAAATAATAATAATAATAATGTTCGCCTCTGTGGTCTAGTGGTCAGAGTTCCTGGTTACAGATTCAGAGGTCCCGGGTTCGATTCCCGGCGCTACCACATTTTCTGAGGAATAGTGGGTCTGGAACGTGGTTCACTGAGCCTCGTGAGGAAAACTGAGGAGATATTTCAACGAAATAGCTGCTCCGGTCTAGAAAACCGAGATTAACGGCCGTGGGGATCCGTTACGCTGACCACGCGACACACTCTATCCGCTAAAGTTGGCATTAACTTCGCCGACAAGCGGCGGTCGCTCAGTCGGTATAGTTCTCTAGCAGATTAAAATAATAGAGTTTAATAAAAATAATAATAATCTTATAGAAATATATTCTCTGAATAATTCCTTAAATTCTATCTTTAAAAGCTATAAACAATGAAGTTTTATATCAATAAATATATTTTTGTTGCAAACTATTTTTTTTTGGTTCTATACATACTGTTGCCAAAATGCTATTAAATATAAGGGCAAAGATGTCCTCCTTATGGAGGGAACGCTAAGTGCTCTAGAAGGGATGTGACGCGAAAGAACGGGGGTAAACACATTGCTGAAACAAAAGAAGAAAGAATGTCCCTACTATAAGTGGAGCCGTCGACCCTGTGTGACGGGGCCCTGCCATCTATGCTAATGGCCTGCCACGCTCTCGTAAGATTTCTAAAGCAAAGCGCCTATTACTCTAATGTCTTTACGGATTATCAGCTTTCGGCTTTATGCCCACGCAGCCAGCCTCCCTCACAGGGAAGTATTCGGAGCTCTCATAGATGTTTTCATCTGCGATATCTACGTTTGAGTTTGCATGTTTCGATTTATTTTTCTTCTACTGATTCAAGGACTGAGTCCTTGACGAAAGAGACTGATGTGTCTACATTATCCTTAGACTGCCAGTCTCCCGGCTTCCAATAGGGTGATCAATAAATATCTGCCGCAAAAAAAAACTTTCATGAACAATCCTTTCAACACAAGTATTCCATTTCCTCTGATATTCTTGTAAGCGGCCTCCGTAGTCTAGGGGTAATGTTCCCACCTCATGACTCAAGTTACGCGGGTTCAAACCCAGCGGAGGTCGTGGAATTTTTAAGGGAACAAGTCCTGTGGGAGGGACTTTAAGTCGTGGGTCCCGTGTTGTAGATTTACGGCACGTAAAAGAACGTCATATCTCTAGGACACCTCTGAGCAAATTAGGCAAATTTTCCCGCCCAAGTAGTTTCCAATGCCTCCGGTAGATGGGGAAAGTATTAGAAAGGGACTAATTATTAGATACCACTGCTAGTAGAGGGCCGACCTCGCTGGCAGAAAGGGGCTGATAGCGGGCACCAGTACCGGTAGGGTATGGAGACAGTAGAAATTAAAGGGGGACGCACAATGGACCAATACCTGGTCTAAGTGCATGGGGAAACCCACCTCCTCTAACAATGAATGAAATAAGTGAATGATACTCTTGTACCTCTTCCAACATCCGCTGTGTTTCTATTTGTTTTCTTATTTCAGAATTTCTTATTCACGTAACAGGGGCAGCAGAAACCTCATTTCATGTTCTTACGTTCTCTTCTATTCTCCTTTTAATATCTATGTTTCACTGCCATACTGTAGGGCGGGTTTTGCGCCTCTGTGGTCTCTGGCTACAGATCCAGAGGTCCAGGGTTCGATTCCCGGCGCTACCAGATTTTCTGAGAAGTTATGGGTCTGGAACGGGGTCCACTCAGCCTCGTGAGGATAACTGAGGAACTATTTCAAGGCAATAGAGACTCCGGTCTAGAAAACCGAGATTAACGGCCGTGGGGATACGTTGCGCTGACCACGTGACACCCTCTATCCGCTAAGGTTGGCAATAACTTTGCCGATATGTTATTGCCATCTGTAACTACCTGATCCTCCATTGCCATAACTTCAGGTTTATTAATTTGTACTTTCGTATCATATATGTTTATTTTATTTAATTCTATAAAGTTTATCTTTTATTATAATGATTTTTAACTTTTAATATTTGTGGTAGAAACTATGACGTGTAATAACTGCACAATTCTAATGAAGCCGTATATGTGTATATGGATGCATATATAATGTAACATAATTTAACATGTAATTATAATTAATTTCCAAAGGGTACAGGAAAATTCATGGAAGCGTAATTAGTGATTATGTAAGTGTGGTTTTGTTTAAATTAATGATTGTGCAGAAATTTCATACGAGCCGTGTTGCGCCGTTGCTTTGCATCAGCCTCGCGATATTGTCTTCGCTGCATGAACAGGAACAAACATACACTATAATTTGTTGTGTGGAATGTGAACGAAAGATATTTTATTTTAACAACATCAATATAGTCTGGTGGGATCCAGTAAAATATTTCACTTGTATACTGAATTGTAAAGAAAACTGCATAATGAGGAGCTTCACAACTTGTACTCTTCTCCACGTATAATTATAATGATCAAGTCAAGAACGATAAGGTGGACAGGGCACGTAGCACGAATGCGCGAGACGAATACATATAGGATATTGGTGGGAAAGCCAGAAGGAAAGAGACCTGTGGGAAGACCAAGGCGTAGGTGGCCGGACAATATTAAAATGAATCTAAGAGAGATAGGATGGGATGGTATGGATTGGATTGATTTGGCTCAGGACAGGGACCAGCGGAGGTCTTGTGAACACGAGATAGGACCTTAGGGTTCCATAAAATGTTGGGAAATTCTTGAGTCGCTGCAGAATTGGAGGCTCCTCAAGAAGGGCTCAGCTCCATGAGTAAGTAAGTAAGTAAGTAAGTAAGTAATACTGAATTGTAAAGATGCTATACAAAGGAGAAAGAAAATTGTTAGTTCTGCAAATATAAATAACTTATTTATTAATTATTGTCAACAAATCATGAAATGCATGCATTTGACAGGAAACAGGAAATGTTGCAGAATGTGAAAGTGGAAATGCATTCATATACACATTTTTATTCGTGTTGGGGTATTTCACAACCCACAAGAAGAAGTTTTCGTATTTATTTAAAGCACGGAGCGAAACTGAGACGCACTCCAAGCAGAGATAAGTCTGCTTCATTAACGGTTGTTCTCTTCCCCAGTGCAGACTCTCACAACCGACCTTACGCAGCGGAACTCCCAGTAGAACCAGAGCAGAGCGCTGTCCGCCTCCACAGAGGCGCCGTCTATTCACCCTACCCCACAAACAACACTTTCCATCTATCAGCTTCTTAGTTGACACAGGATAACCTCATCGATCTGCCATTTCAGAAGGCGCAAATGAAAAATAAAACTGTACAAGAATGCTAGACGTGTAGTGCAGAAACAATTTGCCATGTTGAGTTCATCCATCAGGGTTCGTTATCGGTGACGTGCACACAACTCAGAAATATGAAGAGTGCGTCATCGTCATTATCATCATCTTGAATTCTGTAGGGCGTCCTCCAAGATGGCGTTGGATCCTTCGTCGTCCTAAGGTAGGCCGCACACCGGCATGCGTCAAGACACGATGTCTGCCACATGACGCAAAGAAAGGAAAACAGTTGAAAAGAATGAGGTTATGAAAACCGCCGCACATCAGTCTGAGTCATGATGTTGACGTCAGCTTCATGCTGCAGACACGTGTTACTTTTCTGTGCATCAAGACTCGGACATCAGTACTCAAGGAACAGCTCCAGTGTACGAAGATGTGATAAGAGGCAGACACGTGTTACTTCGGTGTGCGGACTCGAGTCTGAATCACGAATGAAGCAAGACTGCGTGTTTTGTGTCATGTCTTGATGCAGTTGGTGTGCGAACGCCCTTAGTCCTCTTGGCTGGTAACACAATGCCAACTCTAGATGGCCGTCTCTTTCCATTCATTCCAAGCGATTTCTCTAATTTCGATGGTGTCCTTGTATCTCTCCACTGTATTTGTAACTCCAGAAATTTTAACGAAAATAAATCAAAGGAAAATAATGATATCAAAAATGTGTGCTTTGGAACTCTTTAGTAATGTCCACTAGATTAAACCTCGGAAGTATCTTTTGCATCGCAGAAGGTTTTGAATTCACAACTACAGTTGAAGTTTGCACAACACTTTTATTTCTTTGTGGTTTATGCATGTCTGCAATGTAATGTATTTATGTATGTATATCATGCTTGCATTGATATATATATACAGGGTGTCCCAGGAGGAATGTGCCAATCTTCATTCCACCAATTGCTCCACAATCACTCTCACGTATAATCTGGGGCGGGTACAACAGGCCAGAAGTGGACGCAGTAAAAGGGAGTTAGTCCCACCCCACTAGCAATAAAAATATAATAGGTAAGGTAAGGTAAAGGTATCCCTATAACAGGCCGTGAAGGCCCACAGGATTGTGAGACGTCGAGGCTCACACAGTTGCTAGACAGTCGGCTCACAGATGGCGGTAAATTTGTCAGGCTTACGTGCCAGCCGCCCTTTACCCCCAAGAATTTTTCTGGTACTCATTTCTGATAGAAGTTTAGTCAACCCCAGAGCCATAGTGTCGCTGGAAAGATTAGGTCAGTTGAAAAAATAAACCTCATCGGAACACGAACCCGCGACCTTCCTGCTTGTAGCACAGTGCCTCAACCAACTACGCCACCGCGTGCCCCTGTGTATGTATGTAATGCATGTAATGTAATATATGTATGTTCAGAGCTGGGGCGGGAAGAATTCTGTGGAAGGAAGAGCATAGGGAGAGGAGTATGAGGAGAAGGAGAACACCGAAAATAAGTAAGAGGAAGAATAAGAGAAGTAGGAAAGTAGAGAGAAAGAGAATGAAGTAGCAGTTCCCGTGAAGATTTGAAATTTGTTTTATTTTATAGGTAAAAATTTTGTTTTTTGAAATATTTCATTAATGTTTTCTGCGAAATAAATTTCGCTGCCCGAGCTGTGTTCACATGCAGACGAGGGTGATGAAACGTGAAAGCGCTGACGACGGTGGTCTGGGAGCAGCAGTACAGTGTAATCACACAGCACACTGAAATAATGACACGCCCAGTGACAGATGTTGATTTCGTGGAAGGTTCGCTTCAATTCATTAAAATCAATCAGACCCAACCCCCCCTTTGCACTATTTATTATTTACAACTCTACCGATCCGTACAGAAGGGACGTTTTGTGTGCGAGTTTTCAATTCCCTTCCCCTCTCAGTTAGAAACCATTTATCAGCCACATATTCCTGTGACATTTTTTTCACACATTTCCTTCTAGTTAAGCGAGAAAAGCTCTTTTTTATTATTTCCATAGAAGTTGGAATGATAAATATGATTTGTATGATATAATTGACCACGTGAAAGGTCTTCTCACCTCCCCCTGCATTGGGGACTGGAATGTGTGTGTCAGTTTGCCAAAGAAATGAAGCCCGGTATTAGATTCCACAAGTTCCCAAGTCTCTGACGAGTTACAATATTGACGGACGCACCGGTTAGTTAGTTAGTTAGTTAGTTAGTTATTGGAGAGGGTGGGTTTCCCCATGCGCTTAAACCAATATTGGTCCATTGTGCTTACCTCTATGATATTCTACCAGTCTCTATACCCTACCGATATTGATGCGTACCATCAGTCCCGCCGAGCCAGCGAGTTCGGCCTCCACTAGCTTAGCGGTGTCTATAATGCTTCCCCCATCTATCGACGCACCGGTTACTGACAGCTGCTGCTAGAATTTACAGATTTTTCAGGGTGTCGACACCTTCAGCAGAAAGTAGATATGTGGGCTGTGGGCTACTTATGCTATCCGCTAATTAAGATCTTCACGGTATGGCGCCTTTCAATAGAGGGAAACAGTCTGACAGTGGTAGTGTTAATGTAATGTTTCTGGATTAGGTTTTATTGATGATGTTGGTGTGGATGATGGAGGGTGTGATCCTGTCGCCAACAGCAGCAGTTGTAATATTAGTAGCGGTAGTAATAGTGACCGCCTCTGTGGTCTAGTGGTCAGAGTTCCTGGTTGCAGATCCTGAGGTCCGGGCTCGATTCCCGGCGCTACTAGATTTTCTGAGAAGTAGTGGGTCTGGAACGGGGTCCACTCAGCCTCGTGAGAATAACTGAGGAGCTATTTCAAGGGAATAGGGGCTCCGGTCTAGGAAACCGAGTTTAACAGCCGTGGGGATTTGTTGCGCTGGCCACGCGACACCCTCTCTCCGGTAAATTTGGCACTAACTTGGCCGACAAGCGGCGGTCGCTCGGTCGGTATAGTTCTTTGCGGACTATAGGACACGGAGTTTGTTTTGTTAGTGATTTCTTAAATTCTGGAGTAACTATACAGAAGAGCGAGAGGTAAAACTACTTTTTGGCTGTTTTATGACCTTGGAATGAGTCCACTGCATCCACCAGACAGAACTGGATGGGCTTCGCGTTCGGTCTCCTCATGGTGGCAGAGCATTGCCATTGCTGGTGCTTTTAAATGTTTTTTTCTGTATTTTACATGAATTCCAGCTTCTCCACTATATTTACATATTGAAATTAAATTCGACATTGATAGCCGCTGCTTTAGTACAGTAAGGAGATTCTTGAATGCTTCTGGCGAACAGTTTGTGATGCGCGGAAACCGGCAATGGGCCCAGTTGATGTATAACAGACTGTGAGGTGATTTAAAGGCTTCTTTTGATTAAGTACCAAGGTAAGCCCTGACTTCGGTATTTTCTTCGCTGTCTCAAATATTCTTGAAGCACCTCCCTAGCGCACACTATTCCCAGAGCGGAAGAACACGTCATTTACATGAACATGATTTCGTTCTTACGAATAATGAGAAAGTATGTACATTTTGTGACAGATTCTGTGGTCTAGTGGTCAGAATTCCTGGCTAGAAGATCTACAGGTCCTGGGCTCGATTCCCGGCGCTACCACATTTTTTATGAGAAGTAGTGTGTCTGGAACGGGGTCCACTCGGCCTCGTAAGGATAACTGAGGAGCTACTTCAAGGAAATAGCGACTCCGGTGTAGAAAACCGAAAGTAACGGCCGTGGGGATCCGTTGCGTTGACCACGCGACACCCTCTATCAGCAAAATTTGGCACTAACTTAGGGGATAAGCGGCGGTCGCTCCGTCGGTATACTTCACTTGCGGACTAAAGCCACGGAGTTCTTTTGGTTTGTTAGCACTGAACTATACTGTCATGTGGCGCCATGTTATATGTTTTAATTACGACATATGTAGTCAGAAGAAAAATAAAATACTAGAAAAATGAATTAATATATGTCCGAGGTTGAGCTGTCCTACCAAACGTTGCAATTGAACTAAAATTAACGGATGTGTAACATTCTCAAGCATCAGTTGCAGGTTAGAAATCTGTTCTATCTAGTTTGTTCTCTCTTCGAAAAGAGGGTTTTAGAAATCCCTCCCCCTTGTTCTCTCTTCGAAAAGAGGGTTTTAGAAATCCCTCCCCTTGAGAATTAGTAACCAGCAATGCGCTCTGCACGTGTCGGTGCGTGATAATAGTTCCAAGTGTACTAAAGGAAAGTTTTGGTTTTGCAAAATTATATTCTTCATTTCTGTTAACATTAAACTAGGACCAGGCACGAATGTTTCAAAAAAGAATATTTGCAGATATGAGTGTCCGGATAAGGAGGAAATTCCTTAATTCATTCGCTGTAATTACAGTTCGAAACACGAGTGAGTTGCTCCGTGATGTTCTCAACAGATAATAACAAAGTTCGAAAAGTAATCCTTTCGTCGTAATGGAGAACTATGTTTCTCTTTAACGACGAACTTCACTTCTTTATGACTATAATGAAATCCCCTAGAGTCCTGAAGATTTTCACATCTTAGACTGCGTTCCATTTAAAACAGGTGCTTCTAAGTCAAAACTAAACATCGCACTCTAGGCTGCCCAAGTATCTGCGTATTTTTGACAGAAAATATATTTCGAACTTCAGTTTACGATTAATGAGTAATGAAAATTGTCAGTTTTCTTTTACTATTACCGTTCCCTCTTTATTTTTTACTTTCCTTCATTCTTTCTCTAATATTCATCATTTTCACTTCTTCAGTACTCAGTTCTGTACATTAATCTCTCCGATTTTAGCTGAAACCGTTCGGTTTTTGAGCAGTGAAAAAGTAAAACCGAAAGTATCAGACCTTACATAAACGTGTGTTCAGTGACAATGAATTTGCTGAGATTATTTCATATTAATTGTTGAATTGTTATTGTATTCTACATGTCTACGTCTCTGTGGTCTAGTGGTCAGAGTTCTTGGCTACAGATCCAGAGGTCCGAGTTCGATTCCCGGCGGTACCAGATTTTCTGAGAATTAGTGGGTCTAGAACGGTGTCCACTCAGCTTCTTGAGAATAATTGAGGAGCTATTTCAAGGAAATAGCGGCTCCGGTCTAGAAAACCGAGATTAACGGCCATGGGAGCCCGTTGCGCTGACCACGTGACATTTTCTACCCGCTAAAGTTGGCACTAACCTCGCCGACAAGCGGCGGTCGCTCGGTCGGTATAGCTCGCTTGCGGACTAAAACGACGGGGTTCTTTATGTCTACGTCGAGTTTCGACCTTGGACCCTCAATACTATTAAAGTACTTGACTTATTCTTTACCTTCACTAAATGCATGGAATTCTGTCACCACGCGTAAGAGGATGTGAGGTAGTTGTTGAGGCTGGCATGAACACATACCTGCAACAAGAGAAACATATTTTCATGTGTATGGAATTACTCCCAACCGTGTTTCCGGATTGGATATTGGGTTTATTGACCACCTACACACTCACAACTTGTCACTACACTTTACAGATCACTGTAACACACAGACTAGTGTTCTCAACATATTACAGTCTCAATTAGCCGTTGCCTGGTTAACGGCTTCAAAGCGGACGTTCCCTTATTCTGTATTCCCGAACTGTCCCATTGCCTCAACTACCAGCTTCTAGCAGGAACGGCTTAAAATGACTGAGCTTCAGTTCTTTGGTTAACTCCCAGACTGGCGGCCATATCACACCAAATTCCTACTCTTCTTCTTTTCATAAGCTGAATAATTATCGTCTCGCTTATAACTCCTCGGAACGGACCACGCTGAAAACACAGCTCTTCAATTGTTGCCCCAAACATCTCCATGGGAACGTGCCTGTCCTCGAAAGCGTGACGTGGCAACCGCCGCGCATACTTGCTTATTAAAAATTTATTGCCAGCAACGATTATTATTTTGTTGTCTGTTTCGAGGCCGCTACCCAGCAACGGCTCTACGCACTACAATATATATAGTTTCAATTAAAACAATATCGAAACATAGAGGAAACTTCATTGCTTCCGATACGTCTTGTACTCTTCCAAATTAAAATTGACACAAATGAAATTTATAATCTTGAAACCAAATGGCGAAAGAATTTGTTACAGCCTAGAAACTGAACTTAATTCATTAAGTGGAGTGACTGAATTGTGGAAGCCTCAGATTCAATTCCCGAAAGAGGTACGGATTTTTATTCTCTGTCAATTTTTGCCGTCCATTGGGCCTTAAATCCAATGTGCCTCAGATGTCCTTAACCTGAAATATAAGGAGCAGAGCCTGCGCTCACTTGCCCGTATCAACTGACAAGTTTTACAGCGTGTCGAATATTACACCTACTCTATTATACTCTTCAGTGTTGTGGAGTTTAGTCACGACAATAATGCTTTAAGAATTAGGAGCAAAAACGCAGATTTTGTGGTAAATAATGCAAAATAGGAGGATTACTCAAACGCGCGTTCTGTTTCCTTAAAATACGACTTATACATGCGTTTTCGTGTTGTGCGATATATTGTACGAGCGGAAAGGAAGAGATTAGGGGCCAAGTAGTTTCACAAGGATTAAAGCTAAAAGAATTTAAAATAAAAGAAAGAATATATAGAAATGTAGACAGAATGTTCATACATAAATAAATCCGGAAGCTTTATCATAGAAATCTCGAATTTTCCCCACTTTTCCAGCGACTGACGAGTGATTACAGAGGAACTGATGTAGTGCTGAGAGCGACAGTGGCCAGTGCATTGCGAATTCGGAGAACTGGCCAGTAAACTGTAATTACGACTAGACTACAGGGTGATTTGAAATTATTGTCCGGACTTCTGTGGCTATTAGGCGTGGAGATGAAAGTTGTTATGAACAACCTTCCAAAACAGTCGTTTGTGGTATACTTAACTGCAAAGAAATTTGTCTAGTTGATTTTTGTTGGCTTGCAGAAAACTCATCCTGTATTCTATGAACATCGCCCAGCGAAATGCTCGGTCTTCCCTCTCCCTTTCTGTGCAGAACACTGCCAGTCACTTAAAATTGTTTTAACCAACGTTAAATAGCGTTATCTGAAGGTGGGTCTTTTTTGTAACGAAGTTACATTTCGATAACGGACTCTGTTTCGAAAAACCGAAGTACGCGCATTACTTTCTCTTGGATAGTCGCCATTTTGAAATATAACGTCATTTTCTCCCAGTCATCAATGCGGCGAGTATAACTGTCATTCGTTTATCTCTTTAATTTCTCTCCAATACTCCAAATGTGTTAAATAGGCCACGACATTTGCTTTCTATATCGTTACACACAGTTTGTGATCATTTTTCTTTCTTTCGAAGTTTGGAACATTTTCCATCTCGTATAATAAAGGTAAAGCTATCCCTGTAACAGGCCGTGGAGGCCCATAGGACTGTGAGACGTCGAGGCTCCCACATTTTCTAGACAATCGACTTATAAATGGCGGTTAGATTTTCAGCCTTACGCCCCGGCCGGCCGGCCGCTCTTTAGCCACAGGAAGATTCCTGGTACTGACAACCTTACGCCATCTTTTAGTCGATTGTCTAGATAATGTGGGAACCTCAACGTCTCACAATCCTATGGGCCTTCACGGCCTGGTACAGGAATAGCTTTACTTTTTTACTCTTTACCGTCGGAACGTATGGGGTAGGGGCTTCATGGTTAGTAGGCAAAATAGGGGGCTTCTTTCACGTACGTCGTAGAGAGAATTCCGGATTGTCATTACAGGACTTACTTTCGCATCATCTGTCCCTCTCTCTACTCTCTTCAGTAAACACCTCCCACAAGGGGCATGGCGTTTATAACGCGTCTTTATTAAAAAGGCTGTCGGCCATAGTCTACTGTACAAAGCCGTCATGAATTTCTCTTGTTACAGAGGTAAAACGTGAAAAGGGAGGGCGTAATTGCGACATAAAAAGCCACTGCTTCAGTATTTCCCCTCTTCACCTCTGGAATTTAATGAATATCTTTATCATCTACGCTAGTACGCAGTGAAAATTAAGTATATTTTGACATGTCAACGTATTGCCAGGCAAACAGGCTCGATAAACACCCCACGGTACGTGCGTGCAATAATAGGATGGATGTTTATAGCTCATTGCTAGGCAACAATCAGCGCAAATGGACTGGCCAGATAGCTATCACGTGACTTGTTTTCTGTGTGGTCTGCGCTAAGCAAACAATAGGACTGTGTTTTCTATGTTTTTACGTACGGAGCCTATATAACGAAGACCAATTGTAGCTTGGATTAGTGGAGAGTCCAGGAGGGTTCAGCAGTTGAGAGCACAAGGACGAGAATGGAGCGTGTCCTTAGTGAATTGTGAAGACTGAATGCAGATTAGGAGACAGAGGACAGATACTACAGATACGTGTGAGGGGTCCTCCTGTCTTCTCTCTGAATATTACTTACTTAGTCGAGTAATTAAATAATTAAGTAGCTGGTTCTTCAGCTTTCACGGAAGAGGCCTGCAGTGACTCAGAATAATTAAGGAAATTAAAATTCTTAGACATTGTCAGGACTTCACCTCAAGGCAAGAAGCTGCAGGTCGTCAATTACTTAATTGCTAATGCGACTGATCGTGTAGTTAATTCTTTTTGTGTTAATAGTAGTTTCAGTGATTATGTTTCATTCGAATTACAATTCCCTTAGAGATCTCCTATATTCAATTCTCCTTTTCATTTTTGTCCAGTCTTTCAAGATGTGTTCAGTTAAACATCACATCATGAAGACGTATTGTGGAATGAAGACGTAGCTCCACCGTTCTTAATTTTGACACTAGATGGCGAAGAATGGCCAGCTTCACTCCCCGGACGCACGGGGAATGAGCCCACGGTACTCAGCAAGAGACTGAATAGACCGTAGAGCAGGTCTGGTCGCTGTGAGGAAGAGGAAAACCTCTTGCTTCTGCCGGGTATCGAACCCAAATTCCCTTGCGGTCCAGGCCATATCCAGAGGCTATCCCGATTCCTGTTAATTTAATTAGTCTGAAAATCTTAGTTTTATTTGACTAACCTGCATTTCCTTTCTATTTTGATTACTTAACTAGTAGAATCAATTATTTATTTAATTGATTAATTAGTTAACGTCGATCGGAGTTGCCCTGAAGTGTAAGGCAAGAAATGTTATGTATCGCTCGAACAGTGTGATCGTGGGTTCGAATCCTCTCTGTACACAGAGATGTATACCTGATTCCTTTTTATGTGTTTGCGATGTCCTGTGTAGGTAGCAGCCTTCTGATGGCCTGCTGGTTGGCAACATGCCAGTAAACACTTCTCTGTTGCGTCACAGCGGGGAAGTGTTTACTGGTAATGCGTGCCTTATCGCGTCGCGATGAGTCCGCCATTCCCAAGATCCCAAGCAGTCTTGCTGTCTGTCTCTCTATAAGATTCATGTTTGCAGATTAATTCTGAAATTGGAATTAGCAAGAAGGAGACACAGCAGAAGAATAAAATGAAATATTCACACATTTTCTTAGTTAATTGCGTAATTAACAATTAAATATTCAGTTTATTACTTGCTTAGTCAGAGAGTTACAGTTTGTCATATAAAGAACTTTTGAACAAACTTTCGAGTTCTTTACACGGGTATTATTGTAGCCTAAGCATCCGTTTCGCCGGTCACGGTAGCTGAGGGGTCTAAGGCTTGCACTGTCTTCGCTCGCTTGGAAACCGGGATCGTGGGTTCGGATCTGTTTGCTGTGAGGTACGAACTGCATTCTTATATATTATTCTTATACACTGCCGGTCACAGTAGCCGAGCGGTCAAAGGCTTGCACTGTCTTCGCTCGCTTGGAACCCGGGATCGTGGGTTCAAATCCCACCCAGGGTATGTATGTGTGCGTTTTTCTGTGTTTGTGTACAGGTAGAGGCCTTGCGACGAACTGATCACCCGCCCCAGGGGTCGTACCGAATGTGTAAATTCTAGAAAAACCGAAGTGAACAGAATTTCATGGAGGTAGGCCTAGGCCAACTGGGGCTGTAGTTCCAAGGAAAAAGAAACCATCCGTTTCATCACAGTAAAATTTACAGCTCTGCTCTTCTTCCATCTGCCCCTCTTCTGCCGAATATAAAGTTTTACTCTAACACAGGGAAACACGTTAATGACGAAATCTGTGAGATGAAATTAAAGTCATCATGAAGAAGCAAAACAGATAGCAATCTTCAAAGTTTACCACCACCACCGTAATCATCATCATCATCAACTTCATTTCATCCGGGGTCCGTACAAACCTTCCCAGCCCTTTTAGCAAATAAAGGCGAGAGAAGGCAAGAAGTCACGGAAGTAGGGTTCTCACTTTGATGTAATTTTAATAATTCTACAAACTTAATTGCTGTAACCACAATAGAGGAAGGGAATTATGAAAGAGAGAGAGTAATTTATCACATTCTCTTGCTATAATGTGAAACTCTTGAATGGATAAGGTTTCCAGTTTCGCGTGTTCCGTGGTCCAACAAGGTCCGTTTGATTCAGATTGTAGAATTTTGTTCCATCTTGCATGACAATAATCCGAATTTCCATTGCACCTGTTTATGTGTTAGGTTTTTTTTTATATCGATTACATATACCCACGTCATTGTTTCAACTTAATATTTAGGTTCTAATAAAATATTCATAGAAATGTTTTTCATGATGAAATTTGGAGAATAATTAATTTTGAAACCCTTGCTGTCATTTTATTAAAAATATTATATTGTCACGTGACATATGTGAATATTGATGGGGTTTAGACCACTAACAGGACGTAACTAAAGTAACTGTAACACTTTTGCTCTTTCCACACTTCACATTTCACTAGAGCACACAGTTTAGTGTTCACATCCTGTGACTAGACGTTTCCTATTAACGGCTCCAGTAATGGCTATTCCTCTAAATTTCATTTCCTCACAAACTCCCGTATAGAACTGAACTAGGCTATAACATTTTCCCGCTTATAAATTCTCGACACCGACTCCATAGGAAACACAGGTTTTCAATTGTTGTAGTCCAAGAGTTTCATTATTAAGGATCTTCTGCTTAGCAACGGGCGTCGTGTTTGTTTCCCAGGTGCGTGTTTACCGAGTCATTGCCCAGAAACTGCCCTGGTATATCCAAACACCTCGCTGTCGTTGCATAGCAACGGCTCTACACACTACAGTATGTTATCTACTTTCAAAGATACGTATCTAAGACTGATACTTGCTATTCTGTCGTTTTCTGTCATTATGTATTTTCATAATTAATGAAGAAGAAGACCAGAAGATTTCAAAGAACGTTTCCTCTTCTGTCTCTAACTCAGACGTGTTTATTTATCGATGCTGAATATCAGAATAAATACCGTCGAATATTAAGACGATTTGTGGATGACAATTTGGAGAGGATATCGAAGGAAGTGGTAGTGGCCTGACTTATGGTATTATTCTGCCATTTACGTGAAGGTCGGAAGAAAAAAAAACAAAAATATTAGTCAGGATAGCCAACGTTCAGGTCTATATTCGATTCTAGTAGCCATTTTGTCGATATGTATGTTCAGTATGTGTTGGTAGCAGCTGTAAGTAAGAACAGAACATGTTAGCAATGGGAGGCACCAAAAAGTGTACATGATTCTTCAGTATTGTTATGCTTTTATTGTATCAGTATATATATAGAATATATAGGATTTGTATACTTTTCATCGAAATGGACCAGCAAATCTTTTAATGAATTCATGTATCATTGAAGAAATTTTCCAATCCGCAATGTTTTCACTAGTAGTTGTCTGGTAACGGCTTCTAACAATGCTTATTTCTCTGCTTCCGTGCTCAAGTCCCCTCTGAACCGCGGTACTGTTCCAAGTGTCACTTTTCTTCACAGACTCCCTTACAGAACTGACTCGGTTGCTTAAGTTCTCTTCTTTATAACCCAGTTTTGCACGGACAGAATAGAAAACACCGTTTCTATCAATACTTCTGATGTTGCATGAGTATTCATTGCCGCGGGAACGTGTTTACTAAGTCTTTCCCTACAATGCTATAATATGAAATTATTCACAGAAACAGAACAAATTTTTTTCTAAACAAGACATAACTCATAGTTCATATAGGACTACAGAAATGGCGTACTCTAATGCTGTAATCTGAGATATAAAATCAAAAGGCTTTTGTAACATCAAATGGAGTCAAGATACTTGTACAGGACTACATACCGTCCGCTTCCTAACAATAAAACGTATTTCCTTTTACAGTTTGGCAGAGGCGTTATTTTTGTAGGTGCTCTGTTGTCCGAGTCCAGACGAATTTACTGGATTCTGTAAACTTCGAAGGAAAGTCAAACCAAAGTCATATCCGTGAGGCTATAAAGTTCTCCCATTTCCTGGCTCCTCTCTCCCGNCCCCCCCGCGATCCGTTGAGATGGTGAGTACATCGTAGTCAAGTGGAAGGGGTTGCGAGCACCGACCATTGGTCATCCAAACAAACCCATACCCTTTGACCTGTTAACAAGGTCTACTTGGCATCTTGCCAGCACTTGTCTCTCTGCAAAACATTCGTGACGCGATAATAAGAACAAATTGTCATGTGTCTTATAATTGCATTAGAAACCTCGGAGAGGTACACGTCATGCAATTCTAATGCATGAACCAGACACTGAGTATTTCTTTCAAAGGGAGCCGGGATAGCGTAGTCGGTATAGCTGGACGATCGAGGGGTCGGAGTTCGAGTCCCTGTAGGATCAACAGTTTTCACTTCTCCAATCGTCCAGACCGGCTCTGGGGTCCACCCAACCTCCTATAGAATGGATACCGGGGGCTCTTGCCGGGAGCGTGAAGGTGACCACTAACCTCCAACTAGTGCCTAGGTCAAGAAAATGTGGATCTATACATCCACTTCCACATACCCCTTCATGGCGTAGTGTTTAATTTATTAAGCACAGGGAAAACTTTACCTTTTATATATGATCAAATTATACATAATCCCAAAGTGTGTTATACGTACAGTAGTCTGGTGTCGTTATAGTACAGTTGGGTATAGTTCGCTTGCGGACTCAAGCCACGGAGTTTGTTTTTGTACTACGTAATCTGTTGGCTAGTTATAGTGATTTCTCTAGACTCTGACAGAAATACGGATATTATATTTATCGTGATGTGCGTCTTGTACTAGTAATTTTCCTTTATATGAGCCTTCTGGCAGCTTTGTGAAATCTTTAATCTTTGTAAATTTATTACTTTGACTTTCCAGAGGCCAGTGCCCCAATCCAGTACCGTCTGTAATAACAAATTGAATTCTGAACAAATGAACTTCATGACGTAACTCTTTTAACGTCGATCTTTGATTTCATGTAATGAAATTCCTCTTTACCAAAACATGTGGAGTAACAGATCCTATTTTGCTCTCGTTTGGGACGGGAGGATAAAATCGAAATTTTGTTGTTGTGTCTATGTTGTGAGGATGTGGCCGCACGGTCTAAAGTATGGACCGTCTTCGGCCGCTCCAACCCTGAGATCGTGGGTTCGAATCCAACTCGAGGTATGGATATCTGTGTGATTTTATTCTGTGTTTGTGTTGTTCTGTGTGCAAGTAGTGGCCTTGAGACGGGCTGTTACATGCTCTGCCCACCTCACGGTGGTAGATACAGCTGTAAGAAATGTAATCCCCCCCCCAACGCTGTCAATATCCATGCATAACGGGGCACTACAGATACCGCAATTTATCTTGGTTCGTGTTGCGTGCGGTGAGAGACAAGAAATGTTCGACGGCTCGAAGAAGATAAAACGTAACAGATCACGTGCAGTGACGCAATAGAGACAGAGTCAGATGCATGTCTGGTTGCCTACCTCAGTCGCTCCGAAACACACATTATATAGCTCCCTGGGAAACGAAAAAGCCAAACAAATCAATTAATTACAGCCCTTGTGGACCTTGGTCGCATTTTTAGTTGCTAAACCTATACACCGTATGATTCCTTGGACGGGGGATCAGTCCGTCGTAAGGCAGCTACCTACACACCGAGCAACACAAACACAAAATAAACGCAAACAGACATTCATACTTCGAGTAGGATTTGAACCCGCGATCTAAGTGATCGAGCAGGTAAAGACGATTTATGCCATTGACTGCACGGCCACTGTGATCGACAATCCAAATCTTCATCGCCGTGGTAACCTCTCACGGATTATAATAGGCATGTGAAGAAGTGAAGATAGCTGAATAATTAAGAGAGACTCCGTGGCCTGTAGTCCGCAAGTGAATTATATCGACCGAGCGACCGTCCCTTGTCGTCGAAGTTAGTGCCAACTGTCGCAGATAGAGGGTGTGGCGTGGTCAGCGCAACGGTTCCACATAGCCGTTAATGAATACTTAAGAATAATTAAGGAATAATTTTATTAATTCAATAGCTAACCGGCTGTCGTTAATACGTGTCTAAATAAGGAACATGGGGGCACGTGGTAGCGTAGTTGGTTGAGGATCTATGCTGCATGCAGGAAGGTAGTGGGTTCGATTACCAATGAGGTCATTTGATTTCGTTCAATTGACCTAATCTTTCCGGCAGCACTATGGCCCTGGGTTCGACTCAGCCTCTAACAGAAATGATTACCAGGAATCTTTTGGGGGGTAAAGGGCAGACGGCGCGTAAAGCTGACAACCTCACTGCCATCTGCGAGCCGATTGTCTAGAAAATGTGGGAGCATCGACGTCTCGCAACCCCATGGGCCTTCAAGGTGTGTTACAAGGGCGGCGTTACTTCTCAAGAAAAATGACTAATAGCCGGTCAATTTAGTGATTCATTTGTCTGATTCCTAACAGGCTAAGTAGCAAACAGCTACATGACGTCACATCCAAGAAGATAGGAATCCTCATAGTCATTATAATGAAAGCCTGGACTCGCATGTTTTGGGTTATGATTTCCAAATTTAACTGACCGATCTGAATTCCCTTTTGTTTCTGGAAAGTTCGTGTTACAGATTCATGACCAATATATGTGCTGTGCTAGTTGTCTTACTGCACAGCCACAGTGCAGACTTTCTCTAAATTTTTAATCACTGGGTATAAATAAAACAGACTGTAATGTTGGTACCTACACAGAAACAACACACTCGCGGAACTGCCTCTAGACACCTGACTAGAACACTAACTTCAAGTGGTTTGTTTAAGCCGTTCTCTTGCTTCCAAATTTCCTAGGATTCTGGGTCAATTCTCTTCCGTGACAGAGTAACCACTGCCCTCAGGAGTTGTATTGTAAGAACTGTTGCGTAACATAGCAATGGGTCACAGAGAACCCCGTTCCTACTGTTGCTCGGCGCGGACAAAATAGAAAACACAGCCTTGTCTATTGTTGCGTAACTAGCAACAGACTGTTTACCAAGAATCAGTATTCGCAGGAACTTTTTTACCAACACGTTGCCTAGCAATGGATGTATATGTAATAGTATTCATACAGATTTCAGTAAATGAAAAGGTCTCTTAGAAGAAAATCCACGAAATTATGGACCTATGTATTGAAATATAATACAAATATAAATTTCTTTATACATATATACATTGCAATAATTTCGGTTTCATTAACTTTACAGCCTTAAATAAATTAAATTAAATAAATTAAAGGGGCCAATAACGTGACTTGGTGGGAAATGTAACAAGAGACCACATTCGATTTTTGTTTGCTTCACGTAATGAACTGGCCAACCAGTGGCACTGATAGGAAATAAAATAAAACAAAGAAATTAATTTCATACACAAGACCAAAATATGTCAAACCTATGAAAAGATTAGGGGCACGAAGCGAAGTTGGTTAAGACACTATGCTACAAGCCGGAAAGTCTTGGGTTAGATTCCCGATGATATCATTAAATTTTTAAATTCACCTAATATTTCCAGCCGCACTATGACCCTGGGGTCGACTCAGCCTCTAACAGAAATGAGTACCATAAATCTTCCTGGGGGTAAAGGGCGGCCGAAGCATAAGGCTGACAACCTCACCACCAAATGTGGATCAATTATCTAGAAAACATGGGAGCCTCGACGTCTCACAATGCTATGGTCCTTCATGGCCTCTCACAGAGACAGCTTTATTTTTAAATAAAAAATTAAATTATAGCACCATCCATTAAAGCAACATATACTGCGAATGAAAGATAAGAAAGAATACTTGAAATGGAGATACTAACAGACAGACGGCCGTGAAAGAGTAATATGGAGATTTCAAGTTGTTGTGGAATTCCTACAATTCCTTTCAGTCGCTACAAAATACCAATATTACACTCTACGAAGAAAGCAGTCTTCTGGGATTTGGCACCGTGTATATGTGGTGTTAACCGACGTTTCGGCCTCCATCTTCAGGGTAGAAGGAAAAATATAAGAAATCCGCAAGCGAAGAGACCGTGAGAACCGGTAAAAGCAGTCTGCTTCCTCCGAAACGTCGGTTAACACCACATATACACGGTGCCAATCCAAGAAGACTCCTTTCTTCATAGTCACGACCGTGAAAACCTCAAATCTTACATTACAAACTATTATCAGACAGATAAACTAATTTCGTAAAATGTATTACTTTTAATGGCTCTCTGTCTAGCGTAGTAAAGTATAC
This sequence comes from Cryptotermes secundus, assembly GCF_002891405.2. NCBI lineage: Eukaryota > Metazoa > Arthropoda > Insecta > Blattodea > Kalotermitidae > Cryptotermes > Cryptotermes secundus. The sequence goes on along the minus strand of NW_019719361.1, from coordinate 652,463 downwards.
AGCCGTCGGATGCCGCCACTTGTAACAGATAATATTTAAATTATATTCGCTGCAGGCTCACGAAGTGATGCATATAACGAACATCCGTTACATGAATTCCAGGGAATGAACTTCCTTTCCACATCAAGGATTGTTCCATAAGGGAAACTGCAAACACCTGTAAATCCTGTAGCTGCCTTTCCGTGACCCTGGGGATTAACTTATTCAACGCAGCCCTGCACAGTACGATCCTCTGAGTAGCTGCTGTTGCCATTATAATGTGGGCATGCGCAGTAGCAAGCATTCGGTTCATAAAACCTTCACTGCCACTGCTATCTTTCTAACTGAACGAGATATATTCAGTGGACGGTTTTGTGACTACAGCCTGATCTCAGTGGGTAAACTATACAGGCTGTCCCAGGAGGAAAGGTCAATATTCCGGGAGGTCACAGTATTGGTCACTCTAAGCAAAAAATGGTATATGTACACGTGTCCTGTTCCGAACGCTTTCCGAAATAGAGAACCATTTTTTCCCCTTGGCACTACAGCCCCAGTGGGCCTAGGCCTACCTCCATGAACTTCTCCGTTCAGTTAGGTTTTTCGAGATCTTGCACGTTCGGTAGGACTCCTTAGGCGGGTGATTTGTCCACAAAAATCCTACATGACTTGACCTGAGGGTCAATCGCAGACCACCGCGGTGGGAAACCAGCGACTAACAGCATGAACTAGGTACGGCCGTCATCAAGCTACACGGTATTACAGCCATAGAGAATACAGTGGTAATATTCACCGCTATGAGCACATAAAATCTCACAGTTGCTACACAATTCATATTAAAGGAACTTCCCCGAAAAATTTGTAGTCGCTTAAGTTTGTAAATAAATTCTCTTGTTTCCTAGAAGGCGAAGGTTCGCCACTGTTTTCACAGAGCCGCCACTGGACGCTCTCCACTTCAATCATTTCAATATAATCCGAATATGTTAATCTAAGATATGAATTAACGTTTTACTACCACACAGGCCAAGATCACTCATGGTTTTACCTTCAGGTGTTTTCTTACCAAAATTCTGTTGCATTTATCATATTCCCCCCATGTGTTACATGCCCCCACCTCATGGCTCTTGGTTCAGTCATGTCGATATATCGCTGAAATTCCTAAACTTTACCTCTATGACCTCTTTCTTATTTAAATAATTTTACCTTTTTCTGATGAGTGTTGTAATATTCTGCAGGTAACAAAGCAAGCCGGGTCTGTTGGGAGCTGAATGAGTGAGGTACAGGATAGAGTCAGAGAATTAAATCCGATAGGGTCAATTTTACAGACAGTGATTAATATGTGGACAAGACTAAATGCAATTAAAATTTATGTGGGTTCGGTTTGTCTCTGAAATTAATTAAATTCGAAAAAGCGTTGTAATGAAATTTGAGCAACTCTTCTTTCTTGGGCGTAATTAAATATCGTATTTCTCTGTAACCCCGTAATTAAATTTACCTGTAAATGAACTCAGTTAAAACTGATATAGTAAACCTTAATGACGTGGAAACCGACTCAAATTCACAGAGTCATAAAAAGCGAAGCAACTTAACAGATAGGAACTTTCTCATTGTGTGAGTACTCGGTGTGGTACGTGTGGTCACTGCGGCCCTTCGTAAAGCAACAGAATGGATTATCATACTAAATAAATGAATAAAAACTACATACCTTCTATTGTATCTACATCCTAATTCCGTCTAGCGTCACTCCTGCCACGTGACAGTATTTTAATTTAAATTACTATATTTCTCGGTCGTTCTAGTCTGCAAGCGAAGTATACCGACCGAGCCACCGCCGTTGTCGGCGAAGTTAGTGCCAACTTTAGCGGATAGAGGGTGTCACGTCAGCTCAACGAATCACCACGGGCGTTAATCTCGGTTTTCTAGACCGGAGCCACTATTTCCTTGAAATAGCTCCTCAGTTATCAGGCTAAGTGGACCCCGTTCCAGACCCACTACTTCTCAGAAAATCTGTTACCCGGGAATCGAACCTGGACCTCTTGATCTGTAGCCAGGAACTCTGACCACTAGACCGCAAAGCCGGACAAATTACTTTCTTTAGGCTAACAAAAGCATATATTTAATTGATGTGTAAAGAAAAGATATTTGGTCTTCTAATTTGATGAACTTTGCGATAGTGAATTTATATCTGTACAAAATGAAAATCCAGGCAAATGAGGTACCCAGTATATAAGAAACGCTTTTTGGAAAACCTGTGTATTCCAAAGAAATACAAAATTTTTACTTACTGCTCCGAGTGGAGAAAATGTAAAATGTATTTGCGCCCTGGATGTTTCGACATTGTCCACTTCCTGTTTTACATTTTGATTCTTGTACAGCAGGAGCGAACAGTAAACATAGCAGTGTTGTTCCAGGACAATAAAGTTGTTAAAACGTAATAATTTATTCATGTGTGGGCGCAGGAACAAGCTGTTGGACTTGCCGAACCAACATGTACTTTAATATGCAGCGTCGAACGCCAGGAAGTCTTGAGATAAAGAAAATGGCTTGTTAATTATTGCCTTACTAGATTTTATCTTATACACTGTAAATATTATTGATCTGTATTTAATGATAATATACATAGTGTACTGCAATTATAAATTAAATTCTTAGCGATTAAATTCAAACTGAAATATTACGGTTGTGTTCTCCATAGCAACAATCTCAAACATACAAGATTTTCAGTTTTATATTATGATTTTATGAATCGTAAACGAGGAAATAACTACGATTCTAATAAAATTTAAACGTCATCATCTTTTTTAATAATATATCGAAGACAAATATATGTTTTAAATAAAATCGAGACCTTTACTAGGCAACGACAGCGAAATAAGAAGCTATACAACAATCTATGCTAAGTAATGGTTCTGTAAACAACGGCCGTTGCTAGCAATGGCTGAGTAGTGATCACGTGAGCATTCCAACAGACACGAAAGCAACAACTACATACATCAACAGGGGAAGAGTGTTTTCTGCGCGGTCCGTGCCGAGATGTTATAAGCAGGACAGTTATTGAGGAGTTAGTCAGTCAGCTGAAGTGGAGTGAATCGGTTTATGAGTTAGAGGACTGCTGCGGCTCAGTCCGTGTGAACTGTTGCTGTGAGAAGCTGGTAGCTGAGGTCAGGGAGAGTTCGGGAACTCAGGGGAAGGGTAACGTCCGCCGTTAGAAGCATCTAGCAAGTAACGGCTAGTGTCTTTTGTGTATAATAGTGAATTGTAAAGTTTAGTCACGCGCTATATCCAAGAGTCCAAAAAATCTGATCATCTGTCCAAAAAACCCTTCTATAGTCGCAATCATACACGTGAGAATATTAAAATACGATATTTTTAAAAAGTCGCCAGTTCGGCTACCAATTTTTCAGAAGGGTGTGAAGTATTTCTACCATTATTTAACAAATATTTTACAGCTTCAGACGGGATAATTATCGAAAACCGTGACAAGGTTAGAATTCCGAAATAGGCAAACGTAAATTCCTCTGTTTATCAGAGTAATGAACCAATAATATTTATTCCACGACTAACCCCCATGTAAAATGACAGAGGGAACGGTTAAACGTAGAAACGTACTCACTTCTTAAAGAACTTACATATTCAAATAAGGCTTCATAGCCAACTAGGGATCATAATTCGAAATATCCGGGAAGTGTTACATCTGCATATAAATGCATTTTGTTGTGTCTGTAAATCACCTGTGATTTGTACTGAGATGGTGATATAAAATAGATCTTATATTCTTATTAGATCCTAATGTAGCGTGTAGTACTCTTGCTATGCAAAGATATCGAGAAGGAACATGCGTTGCTTAGTAACGGTCGCCAACGATATCCTATCTGTTGCTAGGCAACCGCTTATAAGAATAGAAAAATTGTTGGGCGCTGTGTTTTCTGTTGGGTCCTAGCCGAGTCTATACAACAAGAACCTCAAGCCTGCTTAGTTAGTTAAGTATCGGCGGACGAGTTCCAGAGGTTTCATTAAAGTAGAGTTCTCTACTAGTGGCTGTGAAGCTGATGAATCTCCACTGTTAGAAACCGTTGCCAGGGAACGGTTGTTGACACAGCAGGCGTGCAGTCATTTCTAAAGTGTTGAAATCAGAGGTAGCAGTGTAGTCACATATAATTCCGAGTGGTGTTCATAAATGGTCAATAAATCCATTTATTCACCAGTTATTATCCTGTCTGTAGTTCTGTTCGGTTGCCATGTTGTCGTTAAGTAAATGAAGATACAAACAAGTCAACATACTGGTGTTGTAGTACGCATAAATTTTCACGCAGTAACTTTCATAGAGACATGCTGTCATTCGTGACAGATAATGTTCTGATTAAGTAGCGTTTCACCGTCTTGACGTACATCTAAAGTAACATACCCTCTATTGCAATGAAAAACATTAATTTAATTATCAGTACAAATATTATGTTTCTTGCTATTATTTATCGCCCTGTCTTCATCTAAAGTACAGTACTGTTTATATTTCAAAAAACGTCTTTTCGGAGNTTCGTATATTAATGTACCATCGTCACATACTTTTATGTCTTATTTAATTATCAGGCTATGTAATTTATATTACAATGGCTTTCATATGTATATTGACATTTATATAATCCACGGGCCTAATATATATGCCTGTTATAAGCACACAAATCCCAACATTAGTTGTATAGATCCTATTTGGACTTCACAATGCTTCATAATGAAATTGATTATTGTTGTCATTTTTTTTTTGCTTTGGCAACTCGTTACGTTTAGGATAAGTTGCATAAAAAAGTAACTTGATCTAGATAAGTAACTTACAAATGATTTAACTAAACCGCTCCAATTTTTAAACATTTTGTTTACAAAAATATCGCATGAATGACAAACGTGATCGTAAAGCGATGTAAATCCGTTAGCATCTTCAACTTTCGGAAATACACAATTTATTTTGATGAAATATATTTCAGACGTATCGGCTAAAAACTTGACACATACGTGTTTTTCTTTAGCACCCACAATAAAAGGAGATTCTCGATTATCTAGAGTGAATGGCAAAATAATTTCCCTGGATAATCTGCAGTAGTAATATGTAACTAATTTGTGACCTATGATTTATATAACAACACGTATTGATGCAAATGCCGTGTTACTTCGAATACAAGACACAAATTTTATATATTTTTCCCGCCGTTTAAAAATTGACGTGCATATTAAATTCGAGGAATGTTCACCTTTCTATTTCCCCCCCCCCTGAAACTCACATTCAAAAACTTGTAACTTAAATTCTAGGGCATCTTATGTTCCAATTAATAAGGCATATGAGTGGTTTCTGTGAAGCTCGTGTTTTGTTTATACAAATTAAAAAGGGAGACCAAAGAAAATATTCTAGAATTTTCAAGTACATATATATATTCAAACGCCAAATAAAACTCCTTTAGTTTTTTACTTGTTTCATTTTTTAAATCAGTTTCACGTGAAGTCTATCTTTTTACTTCGGATATACCAGTCAATTTTATAAAGAAAACCTTATCCGCTTTAGGTTAATACTGAGTTTATTGTACATAGCTTTAACATTCTTACCTGTCACGAGATTCTGTTTATATTTATCTTCATTACACCCAAAATATACGTTCCTCCACATAATGACTCCTAGCCACCGAAATCACTCCGATATGTCGCTCAATAGCTGACATTTCTGCTCCCCGCTCCTTGTCACTGTTCTCTGCAATACACGTGAGTCATGCAGGTCACGTTTTCTCATTAGCTGGTAACCAGTCTGAATTCCTGACGGCTGGATACCAAATAAAACCACAATTCCACACTTCGTTAATACACATTCATTTTTTACTTATTATCTTTTCACTTCTTTCATTCTTATACTCTCTCTTATTTTCTGAATTTATCTGTCTTCTCAAAATATAGGATGTCCGGATGAAAGATATCCAAATTAAAAAAAAATGTACTTGTAATTATCATACACGTATCCGGTTTATATTATCGGAATGGAAAATTCTGATAGTTTTTTATGCCCAGCTTACGCGCATGCGCCGCCACATTTCTGCCACCATGTTAGGAATCACCTGGACAGAGAGATGGCTGGGAGATAGATCGGCAGACGTGGACCAATCACTTGGCCTCCCAGGTCGCCAGATTTAACCCCAGTGGATTTTTTCTTATGGGGTTGTGTGAATAACATTGTCTACCAGGTTAAGATCAACGAGCTTCAACACTTGAAAGCCTGCATAAGGGACGCTGTGGCTACGGTAACAACAAACATGCTTCAAGCCTGGATATTTGTCGTGCCACTAAGAGAGGCCACATTTAAATTTATTGAGAAAGTTATATACTCAAAAAAAAACTTTGATGGTTTCCTTTTGTAGTGGTGTAACACATAAATGTGTATAATAAATTCTTTCTGAGATATAATTATTTTATTTTGGATACCTTTATCCGGACACTCTGAAAAAACTTCCGCAAATTCCCCGGTTAATCACTTCTCAGTAAATGCGATGAAGAAGTCAAAGTAAGATAAGCACCTAAGCATGTCCTTGAAATCTCCCACAACTCAGAATTCTTGTGATTATATCCTGTGTCTGTTCATATAACTTGAAATGGATTCCTTCGCCATGCTGACAACATAGAGCACGTGTTATCTACTTCCCTAATTGCCTAGTGTACGAACAGACACATCGGAGTTGTAACACTCCTTTATATAGTAAGAGGGAGATGTGTAACTAGGTCACAGTTTCATATAAATCACATATGATATTCGAACCTAGAACCACGTATCCTCTATCAACATTGATACACGTGTCCCATCGCTTTACCAGCGCGTAGAAATCTGCAACATTGAAGTGTTTTGACTGTTGTCTCAGCACAGCACCTGGATGGGCATCATCTGCGACGTTTAGCAGGAAATGACTGTGGCTGGAATTAATTGTAAGATTTGAGGCTTTCACGGCGGTGACTATGAAGAAAGCAGTCTTTTGGGATTTGGCACCGTGTATATGTGGTGTTAACCCACGTTCCTGCGAAACGTCGGTTAACACCACATATACACGGTGCCAAATCTTAAAAGACTGCTTTCTGGAATTAATTGGCTTACAAAAACTGATCCTTGTATTAATATTTTCGATTTCAGCTGGTTTTTTGTAGTTGAAATATAATCTAAGAAAGATTGAAAAAACAAAGACGACAAAGAATAATATTATTATCATTCTTTTGAAGGAAAGAGATGATCAGAACCCTTTCCATAGTCTTTTGCCAAGATGCGATAATATTTCTGCTTTCCGAGTTTTCCTTCTCCCTCCAACTATATCATTTATATTTTATGAGGAACCTTCTGTAACAGAAGCAGGATTGCAAAATGCAGAGAAATAAAAAACTAAAGGAGTAAATAAACAATAGGATTCATGAAATATAAATATTGTAATAAATTTCAAAAGAAGAAGAAATTGTTTTTTTTTTCTTTTCTGACGTTTCTTAAGGTTTCATTTATTTCATTCCCTTATTTTCATTTGCAGTTACACCCCCGCCAGTACTCAAGCTCTGAAACAATGACTTTTCAGCTTTGCATTGCAAAATTGTGGAGCGCAGAAAGGGGTCAGTTGATTCAATGTAAGACGGGTGTAAATCCGGAATTCTTAAAGAATTCTCCAAAAAGTTCCATTCTTTGTAGGGTTCAAAAAATAAATTCATAATCATAAAAACCTTTAAATGTCTGAGTGACTTATCCCTGAAACAATGCAAAGGACTTCGAGTAAATCTGATATTTAAAATTTTTCAAGATAATTTAATTTGGTTGGTAGTTAAAGTAAGGCGGTAAGTAAACACGCAAACTCTTATATACATAAAGTCTTTGACTTTGTGTTTGTCCAGTATGTAACTATTTCTATTTACACTGTGCTGCGTCTGTAATTGACCTTGCGGCTGTTGGCTCAGCACATAAATAATAAAATATTGAATATATATATATACACACACTTTCTAATGTATAACAATCGTTGCAGAGGAATTGCACGTACTTCCACATATAAAATTGACCTTGAATGTTTTACCTCCCAAAATAAATCGATTCCTTCACGTAGTTCATTGTTGGTTATCGAATACCGAACAAGAGTGAAACCCGTGTCACTGACAGAGCCGGTTACGACAAAGAGACTTCTGATTTTGCGCCCAAGTGCACGCACCTTTACTTTCCTTGAAGATCCTACATATGCAGTTTTATTCAAGGAAGAAATTCCCACGCAGTTCCAAAATTATATCAAAGGCGTTAGATTTCTTTAGAGAAAATTCCAATTTTGTGATTTGGGGCCCATTTGATCTAATTCTTGCCCTTGGGTCAACTCAGCCCCTAACAGAAATGAGTACCAAGGGTCTTTCTGGGAGTAAAGGGCGGCCGGCGCGTAAGGCTGACTTCACCGCCATCTGTGAGCTGATTATCTAGTACATATGAGAGCCTTGACGTCTCACAATCCTATGGGCCTTCAGGGCCTGTTACAGGGATAGCTTTACATTTTTACCTTAGTAATAATAGTTTGGGTTGTATATATAAAGTGCTGTATAGTGTGTGTATATATAGTACAGTATGTTGTTCCTGAAAATAGCTTTAAACATAAGCCTTGACTCTCGTTCGAATGCATCAGGAACAGGAAATAAATACGGGAGAATTGAGGGGAACTTAATAACACGGAAGATTATATAACAAATGACGAAGCTGCCGGTTCAATTCCTGATGAGGGTTATACCCGTCTGTCTGTGTGTGTGTATATACATGCGTATTCATATAATGGGACAGGGTAGATATTCTCAAAAACGTTCATAACAGGGTATAGGAAGGATTCGTCGAGAAGTAAAATACATTAATCATTAGAATATTTCGACATTGTCACTATTTTAACAGAATTACAAAGAAAATTCTCTTCTTGTACATGTTTCGCGATTATGGCGTTTGTTTTCCGCTGTTTTGGAGATATTCATATTTGCAAAACGGATTGGTGATAAATATTATATATATTTCTTTTATTGCTAGTGGGGTGGGACTAAGTCCCTTGTACTGCGGCCACTTCTGGCCTAATGTACCAGCCCCAGATGATAGGTGAGGGTGATTGTGGAGCAATTGGTGGAATGAAGATTGGCAGGGGAAACCGAAGTACTCGGAGAAAACCTGCCCCAGCGCCACTTTGTCCACCACAAATCCCACTTAACCAAACCCGGGATCGAACTCCGGCCGCCGCGGTGGGAAGCCAGCGACTAACCGCTTCAGCAATGGCGCGGCCCCAAATGATATATTAGAAGAAGATAAACAGTGATTGATTTTGACAATTGGAAGGTACAGTGAGACAATGAGGGCACGCGGTAGGGTAGTTGGTTGAGGCACTATGTTATAAGCTGGAAGATCACTGGTTCGATTCCAGATGAGGGCGTTGGATTTTTAAATTGGCCTAATCAGTCCAGCCGCAATATGGCCCAGGGGTCGACTCAGTCTCTAACAGAAATGATTACCAGGAATCTTCCTGTTGGGTAAAGGGCGGCCGACGCGTAAAGCTGACAACCTCACCACCATCTGTGAGCTGATTGTCTAGAAAATGTGGGAGCCTTGACGACCCACAACCCTATGGGCCTCCACTGCCCGTTACAGCGATAGATTTACCTTTTTTACAGTGAGACCATAATGAAATTTCCTGGAATTTTATCAGAGTTAGAATTATACGACTTTTAGCTTATTCTCCTTATTTTATTTGGGGTAAAAATATATTATAATATGACATCGGTTTGAGTAATGTCCTTCCATGTGCCTATTAAATTTAACATTTTTTTAATTTTTGATTGATCTTCATATATCTTGGAATGCACGTTTGGGATGATAGTTGGGTATATTGAACACTTACAGGTCGTGGCTACAAGTAACTACGGAACTATTTGTAATTCATACACACTGCAGTTCACTACAGCACGTACTAAGCATAGTCTACTGTGTCTTCACTAGTCGTTTTCTGGCAACGGCTTTCAACGCCGTAGATTCCTAACTTTTCGTGTTCATGTCTTTACTGTCCGGTTAATGCCTAACAACTTACTAAATTCTGGCCTTGTTCTCCTTAGAACATCTCGGCACGGACCGCATAGAAAACACCGATTTAAACAGTTCTTCTATTGCGGAGTCACGCATCTGTCTCACAGACTACATATAGAACATCACCTCCTAGGTAGTGCATTGGTGCGTATTAGGAGTCTGTTACTTAGCAAAGGGCGTTATTTACATAGTCATTACTTAACTATGGTTTTACATGGTACGGTATATTACGGCTGAACAACCTGTTACCAAATGATTAACTAACACCTGGAGATATAAGCTACATATCTGATTAATTAACCGGTTATGTGACTAAACAAATTGGTTGACTTGCTATCTATGTGTCTGTGCTTATCAGCCTTCAACTACATATCAACTTGCTGATATTCCTGCAGCAGGCTCAGTGGATATGTATTTAAACTGTTGAAGGAAATATTTTCTGTTGATAAGATCCACAGTTTCGTCGCTGTCTCCACAGAACTTCTGTTGTCCTCTGTCGTAAGGCATTTCCACCTACTGTTTGCTTTATCTCAGTCTTGCGCTGTGAGCCGGGGTCCACATTCTTGGAGTCGTCGAGATTACAAGTGTAAATATCTTATATAGCAATCCAACAGTGCTAGAAGCTGGATCCTTACTTTTCAATCTCCTTTCCTTTAGTCACAATACACACTGCCTCTGTGTTCGTTCCAGCCGCCGTTTGCTTCTTGTAGCGAAGGATATCAAACACCGCATGTCCTACGGGACGAGCGCCTCACGACTGTATCCTGTGCTTCTGAGTGTTGTAGCTTATATGAATGTTATGAAGAGAAATGACGTTATTTGAGTTCGTCCCAACTCAACTAATTTAAATGTGGCATCTGTAATGCTATTATCTGTTTACTAGTGAAGTTCTAGCTGACTAAAATTAAACTAGAATTTGAAAAAGACGCAGGATCGTGAGTAATGTGTTTGGAAAAAAAAATATTGTCACGTGTATGTGTGGCTACAGACAGGGTTTAGGATTGCTGAATGGATTTATTGGCCACTTACACACACGACTCGGAAGCTACAGATATCACCGCTAATCTCCACAGTTCATAAATCACCACAGCACACGCTAAGCCTCTTCCAGCTTCTGTGTCTTCTCCAGCCATGTCCTGGTAACGGCTTCTAATAGTTAAGATTCTTCAGCTTCACGTGCTCAGGCCCTATCTTCACAGCCTCACATACGGAACTCAACTGACAACTAACTTTGTCCTTTGTTTATAACATCTCGGTACAGACCACAAAGAGAAAAATATTTCATCTATTGTTGCGTTATTAAGAATCTGCTGCTTAGCATCGGGAACATGTTTACTGAGCCGTTACCCAGAAACGGTTACCGTTTACAGAGTCACCGCTTTGCAACAGGTCTTTGCGGTACAATATGTTGGCACAAATTTCCAGGCTTTTATCTTTCGGTTAGAAATTTCTTTCCCCCCCCCTCCTTGGCACTACAGCCCCAGTGGGCCTAGGCCTACCTCCATGAACTTCTCCGTTCACTTCAGTTTTCTAGATCTTAGACATACGGTAGGACTCCTTGGGCGGGTGATCAGCTCGTCGCAAGGCCTCTACCTGTACACAAACACATAAAAACGTACACAAACATCCTGGCCCTGAGTGAGATTCGAACCCACGATCCCGGCTTCCGAGCGAGAGAAGACAGTGCACACCTTAGTCCGCTCGGCTACCGTGACCGGTAAGAATTTATTTCCTCTTACAATTACAGATCTTGGACGAAGATTTCTTCGCATCGTCCATCAGAAACAATATTGAAATGTCTCAAAACCTCAGGTATGTTTGTACGCTTACGTCATTTCACGTTCGTTTTACTCGCTGGAACTTTGAAGTGTTTACTGCGTGATGAAGGAGGTAGGACAAGGTGAGAATTAGCAGCTGTTCCTCTCGGGACCGCAAGGCTGGAACACTTGTTAGCATTGCTTATGTACTGTCAGAGAGACGAACACGGAGGGAGTGCGGTGGAGCTGAGGCATATGGAACAGCTGCGCCAACAGAAGACGAGAGCGAGTCCATCAACTGTTGCGACAATTGCAACGTGCTGGCAAAACCCTTCCTACAGCTCGCGGATTGGTAGTGTGTTAACTGTAACGTGTGCAAGATCTGCTTCGTCCATCAAGATTTTGTGCTCTCTCTTCATTAATTTCTTGCTTTCTATGTCTTTGGCACTTTTTTATGTTTTCTTTTTTATTTTGGGGCACGCAATAGCGGAGTTGGTTGAAGCATTATGCTACAAGCCGGAAGGTCGCGGTATCGAATTCCGAAGTGATGGATTTTTTTCAGTTTACCTAATTGTTCCAGCCTCATTATGGCCCTAGGGTCGACTCAGTCTCTAACAGAAATGAGTACCAGGAATATTCTTGGGGGTAAAGGCGGCCAGGGCGTAAGACTGACAACCTGACAGCCATCTGTGAGCCGATTGTCTAGAAAGTGTGGGAGCCTCGACGTCTCACAACCTTTATGGGCCTCCACGGCATGTTACAGGGATAGCTTTACTTTTACTTTTTCCTTTATATTGTATTATATCTATCTATTTGTCATAAAATTTGGAATAATAGTGTGGAGCTATTCAATACATATTTTTTATAAGAAAGTTCGAGGAACAATTTATGGAAGAAAGTTAATACTCAGTGAAAAACTGAGAGAGCAACTCTTCTGTATTATAAGAAAAGAGATTAGTTATGAAAAATCATCCACGTATCCAGCTAATCCGCAGATATCGAGCATGAAACATTTATGATTGTATACTGGTGCTCTATAATGGGCTTATTGTCGCTTGTGTGAGTGACTATAGACGGGGTTTGGATTGGTAATTGGATTTATTAAATACTTACAGATCGGAACTGCAAGTAAATATAGAGCTATCGCTAGTGCACACGCTTTGCAGCTCACTATAGCAAGTGCTAAGTCATCTCAGACCACTCTCTCTTCACCAGTCGTTACCTGATAGCGGCTTCAACGGCGGACGTTCCTATTTGAATTTCCGAACGGTCGCCGACTTCATCTACCATATTTTCACACCAAGGGCTCACCATGACTGAACTTCAACAGTCCTCTGACGAACTCACTAAAACCCTTACTCCTGACTGACTGACACATGTTTGCAGAAACTTTATTTAGTAACGGTTCTTGTATAACTGCTTCTTTCTCAGTCGTTTCCTAGCAACGGTTCTACATGGCACAATATTAATTAACCCTGCAGGAATTAATGCCATGGTCAGTAACAGTAGATTCCACCTGGAATCCGTTTAGATAGAAAAATACTAAAGTAAAATGAAGCTATCCCTGTAACAGGCCGTGAAGGCCCATAGGGTTGTAAGACGTTGAGGGTCCCACATTATCTAGACAATCGGCTCAAAGATGGCGGTAAGGCTGTGAGCCTTACCCTCCGGCCGCGCTTTACTCCCCAGGAAAATTATTTAATTAATTTCTGGTGCTCATTTCTGTTAGAGGCTGATTCGACCCCAGTGCCATAGTGCGGCTGGAAGGATTAGGTCAATTGATAAAAATCCACTGACCTCCTCTGGACTTGAATCCGCGACCTTCCGGCTTGTAGCTACCGCCTACTCCCCTATTGGATGTAATTTGATAATTGCAGATTATTTCACAAATTTTAGACTCTGGACATAAATAACTTATGATTCGTACATTGTTTTCTACCGAAAGTCGCAATATACTGGTTTGCAATCCTGCCTCATATAGGGAAGTTCCAAGTTTATCTTTAGACCAAAGACCATTTATAGAAATTTAAATTATATTGCCTTCGTTATAATATTTAAACGGATGTTTGGTTAGTGTTTTAAAATAGGCTGCGATTACTTGTAATGTAGTCTCCCTGATTCTTCACGCAGCCATGTGTGTGCTTTAGACAATAAAGCGTTTTTGAATTAAATCATATATTATGAAGCATCCATTTGATTGTGTAAATATGAAGGTAAAAACATAAAGCTATCCCTGTAAGAGGCCGTGGAGGCCCATAGGGTTCTGAGACATCGAGGCTTCCACATTATGTAAACAATCGGCTCAAAGATGGCGGTCAGGTTGTCAGCCTTTCGTGACTGCCGCTCTTTACCCACCAGGAAAATTCATGGTACTCATTTCTGTTAGAGGCTGAGTCGACCCCAGGGCCATAGTGCGGCTGGAAGTATTAGGTCAATTGAAAGATCTGATAACGTCATCAGGGGTCAAACCCTCCACCTTCCGGATTGTAGCATAGTGCCTCAAGCAACTATGCTACCACGTGCCCTCGATTGTGTAAATATTGTTTTTTAAGAAGTTACTTTTTCTACTAAATTTACATGTCGTCAAGTGAGATGGAAAAACATTATGAACTGTGGAAGTTAAGGATTTGAATCATGACCTATTTGAAGTTACTATCCCAACATTTGTATAGAATTCACTAGAACTTAACTGGGAAAGTGTGTACTCCTGCCGAGGTTCGAACAAAATACGTGGCCAGAGCATTACCATTGCACTATTGTGCCCGACTTTGATTCTGAGGTAACAGGTGACTAACACATCGATTCTGGAAACACAGGAACATGAAAGAAGGGGCAAATACACAAAAGAACGCTTTTCTGAGAGATTGATTTTTGGCGTGACCGGAATATCTAGGAACTAAAACTTCGCTTAAAGCAGTAACATTAGATTAGGCAGTGCGATGTATGTTTTGTATGTGAGGGTTCGTAAGAAAGGGGGGAGGGTTCTGGTGTGGGAACTAGTGCCCATAAAAGCTCTCTACTAAATTAACAGCGTAAGACATGGTGAGTTGGTGGCTAGGTCCCTGCGTCGTAATGTGGTTTGCGAATCTCGCTTTTCACGAGATGTACATCCTGTCATTGTTACCGTCTGTCTCTGTGGTATCGAAGGACATTTAAATATTTTAGTTTAAAACCTTTCAACTTTAATTATTTAATTCAACTCTTTCAGAATTAAACAACCAAAAATAAATTAGTTTTGAAGTTACAAGAGCGGTAACTATCCAAGAATATTAAATTCAGGATATGATGACTTGTAGACTGCTAGAAGTTTACGGACATTTTGAAGAGACATATTGGCTTCGTCTCCACGGTGAGAGAACTTTTACCAGACTATACGATGATACATTTCTGAAATACGTAAACTTCTAGAGACTTATAACTTCCAGAACAGTGTCAATATATAGATATAAACATAAGTGAACATTTGGTTGTTATTTTCGTCTGCTTGCTTGTCAGGCTTATAATGATAACTGAGGAGCTATTTCAAAGAAATAGCGGCTCCGGTCTAGAAAACCGAAATTAACGGCTATGAGGATTCGTTGCGCTGACCACGTGACACACACTATCCGCTAAACCACGGAGTTAGTTTCTTTTTTGTTTCTGTTTATGTAGTCAATTATTTCTCGGGTAATGCTTGCTACCATTCACTCAAAAACCTTTTGAGTTTTCTTCTGCTGTCCAAAAACATAAAAATTAGAATATAAAAAACGATAATTTTGCCTGTGGTTCTGTATGGGTGTGAAACTTGGTCTCTGACATTAAGGGAGGAACATAGACTGAGGGTGTTTGAGAACAGGGTGTTGAGGAGAATATTTTGACCAAAGAGAGATGAAGTGACAGGAGGTTGGAGAAAACTGCATAATGAGGAGCTTCATAACTTGTACTCTTCTCCAAGTATAATTAGAATGATCAAGTCAAGGAGGATGAGGTGGGCAGGTCATGTAGCACGAATGGGGAAGACGAGGAATGCATATAGGATATTGGTGGGAAAGCCAGAAGGAAAGAGACCACTGGGAAGACCAAGGCGTAGGTGGGTGGACAATATTAAAATGGATCTTGGAGAGATAGGATGAGATTGTATAGATTGGATTGATTTGGCTCATGATAGGGACCAGTGGAGGGCTGTTATGAACACGGTAATGAACCTTAGGTTTCCATAAAATGCTGGGAAATTCTTGAGTTGCGGCTCCTCCAGAAAATCTCAGCTCCATGAGTAAGTAAATAAATAAGTCATTTATTTCACAATTTGGCATGGATGAATAAAGTTACATTTTGAAGCACTTCACGTGTATAGTCTGCACCAAGTAGGTCTATGATTATACTGACCAAGAAAAATATGAAAGTATAACATGCAAGATCGGAAGTCTTCACCACAACTGAAGTGAACGAAATCTTCTTTGCCTATTCCCTATGTCACTTAGTTAAATATGACCAACATTTTGGGGAACCATCTTTATCATGTTCACCAGGCTTTTGTGGTAAGATAGGACCCTGATGATGAGGACATGGTTGGACCATGAAACAATGGTAATTTTATATAACTGATATGGCTGCTAGCCCGAGATAATTTTATTGGGTACAACATATTACTTTCACGAGAAAAATTTGAAAGTCATACAAAATTAGTCAAACAGTTTTTAAAGAAATTATCATTTGCGATATTTAGGCATCTGTATGAACCAAAGTCCTCAAGCTAGATGACAGCTAAGGCCGCGCCATAGCTCAAGTAGTTAGTCTCTGGTTTCCCACCGCGGCGGCCTTTGCCCATATAATCATCCTTGACTTGATCATTCTAATTATACTTGGAGAAGAGTACAAGTTATGAAGCTCCTCATTATGCAGTTTTCTCCAACCTTCTGTCACTTCATCTCTCTTCGGTCCAAATATTCTCCTCAACACTCTGTTCTCAAACACCCTCAGTCTCACCCTCCTTTAATGTCAGAGACCAAGTTTCACACCCATATAGGACCACAGGCAAAATACATTTTTTTACATAAAAATACAGAAACAAAGTAATTTTCTTGTTTTCTCTATTAAACCCGGAATGTAAAATGAGCTTTTTTAATAAGTTGCAGCATGATGATTCACAAACAGTGTATAGTAATATATCGGGCAAGGTTCGTTCACAATAGTTTACACTTTCCTCTAATTTTAAAGCAAAAACTGTTGGATATTAATTGAAAACAAATTTTGGCGTGTTATCAGCTTCTACATCGTATATCATTTCATGTTACACACCATACGTGTCACTATGAACCTCCCAGGCACAACATACAAGTTTGTGTGCCCGGATATGGGAAACAGTGTATATGGAAGCAGGGCAAGTTGCTAATAAACCGATTGTATTAAATGACGAACTGTACTATGGACAATGAAAACTAAAACTGACAAATCAACTACAACATGTCAACTCATTTTAAAGAACGTAAATTAAAGGATGGGCAGCAACAAGACATAAAAGTTTTATGAACAACACTGATTAATTGCAAATTATCTGCAATTAAAAAAAATACTGCTCTTCCCCCAGCCTTGCAGCAATCAACACAGCTTTGCTTTTTAACAAGGACCACTAATAGCCTATCCCGCCCTCCACCCACCACTGCTCACACTAAAACCACTGTAATAGCAAAACACATTGTTTGTCTGTAGAAGCACTGTACTCGACTCTCAAAATATTTGCACTGAAGCCGTGTTTTGTTATTACTATAAAGCCCCAGTCTACTCGCAAATTACAATCGAAACACGTGTTTTTTACCCACTAAATTCTATTAACTGTTGTATTTCGCGAGGCTCATTTTAGTACGAATAAAGTTAACTTCAGTTTAAAACTCCAGTGGCGTATTACATTTATTGGGGTGTATCATTGTGCTTTGTGGGTCTTGATTGAGTTTGTAGACGAATTAGTAACGTGGTAATAATGTACTGTTGGAAATTAGAACTATCCACATCTTTATACAGAAATGTGAGGGTTTGATCGAGGGAATATGACAGAACTAAGAAATGAATACGAAATTGTTGTTGGGAAGCTTTGACTGAAGAGACAGTATGACGAAAACGCATGTAGATGGGAGTATGGTTCTGAAATTAACCAGGGAGAACTGAGGCTCGAAGTTGTGAAGTGAATTTAATTTAAGATCTAAAAGTTAGTTACGACGGTAAATTATTAAAATTATTATGTTTCAGGACCTTGTCCATCGTCTCATTTTGTGTAAAACAAAGTGTTGTTTTTATTTGAAAGCAAAACATTTCCGAGACTCTTATGACTCATTCTATCAGCAGTTACAGTAACAGTCTTTAAGGAAAGTTGGGCCTGGTCAGCGGTGTTGCCAAGTTTCTTTCTTAATTGAACGCATTGTATTATATAATGCCCTGACACACACGTGTCATATCAAGTTCATCAGTCATTCCCATCAACGTAGAAAATTGTGAATGGTCGCAATTGTTTCCTCTCAAACCTCTTCATTGGACTACCCACCCCAAATATGTTTTGCAGAATAAATTCAACTGCTCCGGTTAAGAATTCACGTTATCAACATTACATGGACGAAAGAATTTAACATTAATAATTGTCACTGAACTCCAAGACGTTGTATTGAGCCATGTTCCAGTACATCAAGGTTGGTATTGTTGATTACAAGAATGTGAGATGTAGGGAGTGAGTATGACTACCGGGGGTATGATCTTCATACCGTTTCACAGTACTCGCGTAATTAGCATCTTGACTGGCAGACTAATAAAAAAAGTAAAGCTTTCCCTGTAACAGGCCGCGGAGGCCCGTAGGGTTGTGAGACGTCAAGGTTCCCACATTTTCTAGACAATCCGCTCACAGATGGCGGTGAGGTTGTCAGCCTTACGTGCCGGCCGCCCTTTACCCCCAAGAATATTCCTGGTGCTCATTTCTTTTAGAGGCTGAGTCGACCCCATGGCCACAGTGCGGCTGGAAGGATTAGGTGAATTGAAAAAATATACCTCATCGGGATTCGATCCCGCAGCCTTCCGGCTTGTAGCATAGTGTCTCAACCAAGAATATTTGTAAATCATCTACCCCGTTTGGAGGCGGGGTCGAATACCTACACCATGACCCTGCGAGTCGTAGGAAGCGACGAAAAGGGAAATCTCCAATCTGAGACAGTAAAATATGGTAGCGATTCCCAGGGGACTCGGACCCCAGAATGATTACCGGTCCTCTCGTCAAAGAGGGCGCCACACAAAATCAAGATCGTAACTGTCATACAGTAATAAATATCATTTCATGAGCCCCAGATGGGGCTCGAAACCAAGACTTACTTACTGACTGCTCATCAGTCGCAATGTGACTTTGAAATAAATCCTGTAATCTCAGACATGATGCGCTGCTGTGAAGATTGGTACTACTGCTCCGTCTTCTGAAGGAGCTTGAATGCTACCAGACACCCGGGGCGGTGTGTTTCCTCATCTTATAATCTGCCGCCAGTCAGTCTGGGACATTATCCAGACATGTTTAGTTATATTCCTTACAAATGATACATAAGCCCCACATGATATCCCATTCGGCAGTAAGAAACACGTAATCATAGGATAAGGTTGTATAACACCACGCCATAGCTCAAGCGGTTAGTCACTGGATTCCCACCGCGCCGGCCCGGGTTCGATCCCGGGTCTGGTCGAGTGGGATTTGTGATGGACAAAGTAGCGCTGGGGCAGGTTTTCTCCGAGTACTTCGGTTCCCCCTGCCAATCTTCATTCCACCAATTGCTCCACAATCACCCTCACCTATCATCTGGGGCTGGTACAAAAGGCCAGAAGTGGCCGTGGTACAAGGGACTTAGTCCCACCCCACTATCAATAAGAAAAGTTGTTTAAGAAACAAAGGATCATAATATGTGGTCCATAAGGGAGATGGAAGTAGCGTAGTTCGTTGAGGCACTATGTTACTATGATTTCCGATTAGTTAATTGAATTTTTACATTAAGCTAATCATTCTAGTGGCAATATGGCACTGGGGTCGACTCAGGCGCTGACAGATATGAGTACCAAGAATCTTCCTCTGGATAAACGGCGGTCGTCGCGTAAGGTTGACAACCTCACCGCCATCTGTGAGCCGACTGTCTAGAAAATGTGGGAACCTCGACTTCTCATAACCCAGTGGACTTCCACGGACTTTTGCAGGAATAGCTGTACCCCTTTCTTTGCCTTTACCATAGGGGAGAACCGCCTCTGTGGTCTAGTGAGTTCCTGGCTAAAGAACAAGAGTCCGGGTTCGATTCCCGGCGCTACCAGATTTTCTGAAAAGTAGTGAGTCTGGAACGGGGTCCACTCAGCCTAGTGAGGATAATTGAGGAACTATTTCAAGGAAATAGCGTCTCCGGTCTAGAAAACCTAAATGAACTGTCTTGGGGATTCGTTGCGCTGACCACGCTACACCCTCTATCCGCTAAAGTTGACACTAACTTTGCCGAAAAAAGGCGGTCGCTCGGTCAGCAGTTATCGCTCGCAGACTACTGGCCACAGAGTGTAACCTAAGCCATATGAAAGTCCGTATATCCAAGAAAACACAACACTTCTCTGCTAAATGGGCCATTCGATAATCTTTAGGGAAAGTATCGCTCCTTTTGTGTGTGTGTGTGAATTAAGTGCATGAGTATGCGCTGTGACCGATATGGCAGGTCACTGAACGTCATGTGATAAAGTGCATATGTCAGTTAATGCTCTGTGTCAAGATCCCATGCTGCCAATGCACCACGGATAAATAAAAGTGAGCGACGAATCAGAATTGAAATTGTAACATTCTAGATAAATCAATTTCAATTTATTAAGTCGCATTGTGAAAGCAACTGGTCGATTTGTTCTGTACTGGGGTTTCAATTTGATTAAAACTACAGACAAAAGCAGTACAAGAGCTTTTATATTGCCTCAAATTTCTGATTCCTTGACGCTCGGAATTCTATTCATAGATTGTCGATGATTGTGATTAGATTAAATGTTCGTGGCAGTGAGGATAAGTTTAGAATGTCATATCGTCCCGTCTGTACAAATGTTCGGACACAGTGCACGCTTCGGCAACTGCATTCTTCCATATATAGACAAAAGAGTCGTTTTATGTACACAAATTTTGGAGAGAGCTAGAGAGAAATAAAGAAAATATGAAGACAAAAGGATAAAGAGACATTGGAAGAACGAGAGAATGGTAAAATGATATGAGAGAACAATGAAAGAAGAGCCAAAAAGAAGAACGATAGGAAGAGAAATGGAAATAAAGAATAGAATGTATAAATGTGTGAACTAAGGAATCAAAATGTCTAAGAGGAAAGGAGAGGAAGATAGAAATTGTCTGTCGAAACAAAACTGGAAATAGCCATTGCGTTCCGAATTGTTAGGCCTGTGACATTAACAAATACTTTAAAAATATTAATTAGAATTTAATTAGGTCCTTATATAGTCGCCCTTTGGTAACATGAAGATGTGTTTTAATAGTATAAATATACTGTCACGTATTTATGGATGTCTATAGACGTGGTTTGGATTGGTGAATGGATTTATTAACCTCTTATACACACTATTCAGAACTACAAATAATTACGGAGATATCTTCAAAATTCACGCATCAACACAGCACCATCTAAACCTTTTTCCAGCCTTATGTATTTTCAACAACCGTTCTTTAGCAATGGCTTCTAA
This sequence comes from Cryptotermes secundus, assembly GCF_002891405.2. Lineage (NCBI taxonomy): Eukaryota > Metazoa > Arthropoda > Insecta > Blattodea > Kalotermitidae > Cryptotermes > Cryptotermes secundus. Next base: position 630,950 of record NW_019719361.1, on the reverse strand, counting down.
CAGTGGAAATTCCTCAGATTCCTGCGTTCACGTCGTTACTGTCCGGCGAATATTCTGCAGCTGAACGTTTGTCAGTTCAGCTACAGCGGCATCTCTTCTCAGCCTCCCTTGCAGAACTCGACTGAACTGACAACTGAACCCACCAACGACCTCTCTTTACTTCGCTTTACTTCACTCAGCCAGCTTGGAGTTCTCGCTATATAGCCTCGGGGTGGACACAACAGAAAACACCTATCTTATATTGCTGACGCTGATCATTCTGAGCCCTTATTTATTTGGATGATTATAGATGACCATGAAATTTGTTTCTAATTAATTCTCGGTAATTTGAATTTCAAAAGTCTTATGTTTCGATATTACTGGAAATGTATCGTGATCTATAATATCGTATTTCATCGTCTGGGACGTGCAATACGGTGTTTATGTTGAAAATTTCTAGATTTTGGCAGAAACCAAAAAGTCCGGAGTTATGACATTTACGATCAGTCATAAATTTAGCTCGGGTACAGGGAACCGGACGCGCCTAAAAGGACAGGTCAGAGCTTGTTACAATTGCCTGTGAATGAGGGCCAGTATGATTGGGTTGCCTCGTTCAAGCTTCCTACGGAAGATGGGATGAAAATGTATATGTCAACACCATCTTTCGAATTCCCGGCGTGGGGGTGCAAGCCATTCCACAAAAGGAGAGACTTTCACAATATTCCGAACTGAACGGACGTGACCCTTGCACGCTCCGGGACATAGCTAGCCGATAGTGTAACGCTGTAACTTAAAGCTAAGAATACATTAATTTAACAGTGTGGTGAATTAGCAGGTGAATAAACGTCAATTGGCTCAACTCTCAGAAAAACGCTTTCTTCGGCATCGCTACCCTGAGACTCATGCAAACCGACCCAGCTAGTTTCCCGTACCTATACCGATCTTCCTTAGTTTGATCTGTGAGGACAACTTCCAGTAGCCATCATACACTGTCCTAAGGTAGAAACAGGTGTAGCAGGGATAGCACCATTCCGACTGCGCCGATACAAGCAGAGGCGGGTTGGAAAAGAGCGGTGTTATTGCTGCGCGCGGGAACGTGTTTACCGAGCCGTTGTCTAGAAACTGGTTGCATAACCTCGATGTTCTACTGTTGCGGACGTTACCTAAACAACGGCCTCTCTTTACAGAGTCACCGCTTAGCAACAGGTCTACAAGCCACAATAAATTTAAAGTAACAGGCCATGGAGGCCCGTAAGTTTGTGAGACGTCGACGCTCTCACATTTTCTGGACATTCGGATCACGGATGACGGTGAGGTTGTCACCTTACGCTCCGGCCACCCTTTCCCTTCCAGGAAGAATCCTGGTACTCATTTCTGTTAGAGACTGAGTAGACTCCAGAGTCATAGTGCGGCTGGAAGGATTAGGTCAATTAAAAGAAAAGCATCTCATCTGGATTCGAACCCGCGACCTTCCGGTTTGTGGCATAGTGCCTCAACCAACTACGCTATCGCATGTACCCAATAAATTTATATTTCTTAATAGAGTTCTCAGTCGTCATTCTGCTGTAACATTTGCAGATCGCAAGCCCGCCATGACGTCAGTCTTACGGCGTATCGAACACGAACACGAGAATCCAAATCTACAAATCGGAAATCGAACTCGGGGCTATCTCTGCGCCTGCGCGCGAAATGTGAAGTAAGTTCTCCATCTCACTGGATTACACCTGTCTCGATTGAGAAGTGAGACTGGTGTAGATAAGAGATTAGCTTCTGCAAAGCCAACACAAATGACGCAGAAGCAGCTGTCATTTTCTGAGAAGCGCGTCGTGACATGAATCTCAGAACTGCTCATGTGAAACAACTGTCTGCCAGTTTAAGGGTCGAAGAGCTTTGGGCCGTTGAGAAAATAACATATAACATTTGGGTATGCAAAGCAATATGACAGTATCTTAACATGAAGTATCTCAGTCAGTTGTTCGAGGTAAAGGTACAGGTATCCCTGTAACAGGCCGTGGAGGCCCATAAGGTTGTGAGACGTCGAGGCTCCCACATTTTCTAGACAATCGACTTACAGATGGCGGTGACGTCAGCCTTACGCACCGGCAGCCCTTTACCCCCAGGAATATTCCTGGTACTCATTTTTGTTAGAGACTGAGTCGACCCCAGGGCCATAGTGCGGTTGGAAGGATTAGGCAAATTGAAAAATTCCACCTCATCAGATTCGATCCCGCGGCATAGTACCTCAACCAACTACGCTGCCACGTGCCCCCTCAGTTGTTGAAGAGTATCCGAAAACCCATCAGTGTATGATAAAATCTTCTCAGGCAATCAGTCACGTCAGTGGGGCTGGCACAATAGGCCAGAAATGGCCGCAGTACAAGGGACTTAGTCCCGCCCCACTAGCAATAAAAAAAATAATAGGTCCAACTGTACGTCCGGTCAACTTATGCAGTTCTTTTCGGATCCAAAGTGGCAACAAGGTCGACATGTGAAGAAGTAAACACGTATTTTAAAACACGTGGAATTACACGCCTGCAAAATTATTTACTTTTTAGACATTGAACATCTTTCACTTTTATTGCCTAAAGGTTTCGGAGACTGCACATTGCCTCCGAAATATTATTTTCAAATATAAAAATCACAATGATGGATAATGTCCAAAAACTCAATAATTTTATTAATATAGAATCGTCAAAAACTTTTAAGTCTTATTTATATATCTATAGTTTTAACTCGCAGTGGTTGGTAATAGTCATAACTCTCCCTCGCGTGGATTGGTAAACATGTTAATGGAGTGGCTATGTAGCATGCCCAGTGCACCAACCTGACATGCGCAGTCCTGCACAGCTTTGATAAGCGTACTTACTGACCGGATGTTGCCATAAAGTGGCTCTATTCCATTGCAGTGACAGGTAGATAATGAAGCACTAAATTATAATTCTGTGTCATTTCATGAAGTTTTACCGCCATCTGTGTGCCGATTTTCTAGATAATGTGGGACCCTCAACGTCTCACAACCCTATGGGCCTTCATGGCCTCTAACAGGCATATCTTTACCTTTCTTGGTGGGAGTTCTACCATGTGACTGTCAAATATAACTTATTTGGAGTTACACAATGGACAGGAAATTGGGGACTAAAAAGGATTAAGTGTGTAAGCAATTTACAATATTACATAACGAAGATATTTTTCTTTCATGTCCTTTCCTTTTATACCTTATGGTGTCGAGGTTATTTTTTTTTACCATTTTTATCATTCTGCAGACGGTAGGACTCCGTGAACGGGTGATCAGCTCCTCGCAGGACCTCTACTTAAACACCGGACAACACAGACGCAGAATAAACGCATACACACACCAAACATTGATGTTTTGTGTGGGATTCGAACCCACGATCCCGGTTTCCAAGCAAGCGAAGACAGTGCATGCCTCAGACCGCTCGGCTACCGTGACCGGCAGTGTATAAGAATAATATATAAGAATTCAGTTCGTACATCACAGGAAACAGATCCGAACCCACGATCCCGGCTTCCGAGTGAGCGAAGTCAGTACATGCCTCAGACCGCTCAGCTACCGTGGCCGGCTTAATTCATATAGGCCATCGGATCGTGTAAGAAGAGAGATATATAGGAAACTTACATTGAACGTATTTGTGGCTAGCTGGAAGAGACGCGGAACTTATAGAATTTTTTTTTTTTGCAGAAAACTCTTTGGAAAGTCGAGAAAGAGACGAGAGGATGATATATATGGTCGAAGGGTGTAGATTTGAAAGGAAGTCTATGAGCTCCAATTTCTTACACTTTTCTTTACAGTTTCAGTATCATTTCCGACTTTTGAAATAGTTGACTATTTCCGATTTTCATATTGCTTGACCCGATGACAGAAAATTCCAACGAATACGCACGCAACAATAGAATTACTATTGGAAACGTGATGTTTTCTGTGTTGTCCGCACCACGAACGTTGCTATACAGAGTTGCGATAAACGTGCCTCTACGCCAATAAAGAGGTCTTGCTTTCTGCTAGGTCCGTGCCGAGGAGTTACAAGTATCCTGAAAAAACAAGGGAGAACCAGTCTGTTGAGATTTCAATTCTGCAAGGGAGGCTGAGAAGATATGACGCTATAAAGAAGCGGATTTACGAGTTGTGGGATATTCGCCTGTTAGTAACGATGTGAACACAGAACGTGAAGAATTTCAGTTGTTTGAAGGCGTTGTTAGGCAGCGGCTGGTGAAGGCATAGCAGGCTGGAAAGTCTTAGCGGGTGCTGTGTTCATTTGTAAATTGTAGTAATCAGCGATAGCGCTGTAATTATTTGCAGTTTCGTGTGGTGTGTATATGTGATCAATAAACCCTTTCGCCAATCCATACCCCTTCTGTAGCCACCCCTAAATTGTTGCAATATTGATGAAACGACATTAGAAACAAAATTACGCTGAACAATATTTGGAGCACCCTGTCGGGACAGCTGCACCTCCAGTTACCAGCGAGTTCGTGTAGAGCGGCCACTATAGTAATCCTTTCCACTTTACGCGAGAGCAGGTCGTGGCGGTTGCATATACTGGGATCAGGTAAACAAAATGAACCAAAAGTTGTCAGTGAATGAACATGTAATGGAACCAATCCTAATTGAATTCCGACAAAGACCTAAATTCTAAGGGGTACTTTCACCGATCAGGTGGTGCCGGTATTCACGAGATAATGTGACGTGACAGAAGGTAGATTAAGCAAGACCAAAATGAAGAGGTCAGTTTTCATTTTTCTGGATATTTTTTGAGCTCATTTTACGACCCTGCCATTGTTCAGAGAACATATCGTGGAGTGGAGGGGAGAATTTGTTTTTTTCTGTGTTGGTACCATTAGAAGTACTGCTTCTCTCCAGCGATGATCTTTATCGAGATACTTCTCTGGTGCAAGGCCTTATACATGTGGAGTTTCAATAATTGAATATTTTCTTAGCTCTCGCAGATGATTTGTGCTGTGTTTGATGTATGTACTCCATCTTGCAGCTGGTAGAGGTGTCCGGAGATAGGGAATAGCTCCATCTATTGGGTCCAACTGAGAGGTTTTACTTGAAGACAGAGATAGAATCCAGTTTCCGAAACGTTTTTTGAAAAATAAACAAGACGATATTTAGATATAGACGAGACGATAGATAGTATCAAAAGCATAATAATCATATCTGATATAATTCAATGTTTCATATACTCTGCGTATATGTGTTTGTCTCTCCAGAAGATTCACTTGGCTACGTCAGTGGTTCTCAACGTTTGTGAGACCGCGACCCGGTAAATTATATTTTTTTTTAATATAACAGGAGGGCCCAGTACCGGGACGCTGCCCGGCGATTGAGAAACATTGGGCTACGTAACCTGTGAACCTTTCTGATTTCAGACTCACTGTTCACATCTTAAATGCTTCCTGTGTATAGCGGGTTGCGTACAACAAGAAGGCAGGATGGCTATTGATAATGGCTTTATTTTTCCTTTCATACAAGATCTGCTAGAAATAGACTATAAGTCCACGGATACAAATCTGGCAGTTCAAAATATGTAGGCCTATTAAAGGTTAAGTTGTTCCAGTGTTTAACTTATTAAGGCGTATGGGGGAGTGGATGTAGAGATCCACATTCTCTTGACCTCGACACTAGCTGGAGTGGTCAGTTTCACCAACATGCCACTTAATCTTCGTATCCACTGGGTAAGAGGTTGTGTGACCCCAGAGCCGGTCTGAACGACGTGGAGAAGAGAAAAATCTTAATCTTCCCATGAATCGAATCCTCTATCCCTCGGTCGTCCAGCTCGTAGTCAGACGCTATACAGACTACGCTTTCCCGTAGGCCTATTGAAAACTATATAAATTCGTCTAAATGTATATTCCATATATTCTTTTTAAATAATTTTGAAAATATATTTTTTTTTTTACTTTTGAAGTTCGAAAATTACCAATATGTCCCTTAATGTGTTATCATGGCGCTGCCTGTGCACAAGAATATTCATATGACTTAAATCTTCCAGTAAGAATTCTTAGTCTACAGTAAACCTCAGTCACGTAGTGCTTAGGCATACCAAGAAGAGAACAAGTTAGTTGTAACTGTCCCTAGTTTGAGGATAACATTTCCGCAACCACAGGACCTTCAAGTTGCGTAAACATTGTCAATTCGAACCGCTGTCTGCTGTCAATTATTCCTCGGACTTTATCCGCAGCTGTGAGTAATTACACTGGCGTTAAACACAACTTTAGAGCGCTATAGAGGGGATACATCTGGTGGGAATAATTCCAGTTGCTTCCTTCCTGTCTCTCTCTAAGAAATAAATCACTAGTTTATATTATGTGCGTGAGAGAAAGTGACGAATGCTGAACCGAGTTTAATTAAAACGCTTTTGAATAACGAACAGTGAGCTGGATTCAAGGATTGAGGTTATGTTTCCTTCTCCCTTGCTTGCAGTTACAAGCAGTGAATGTCCTCTACTCCACTACACAAGTTAGTTAACCTACAATGAAGCAGAGAGAAGTCCTCAATGTAACAGAACGTGCATTGGTGCTCAGTAATTTTTCTCTTAACAATTTTGCTGAAACGAGATAAACTGTTCTGTAATTTGTTTTTCGAAAAGTCTAGAATCACGGTCTTCATCAAGTTGTCGGTTGAGTTTTCAATTACTAGTCTTAATATATGAATTAATTAATATATTACATTTTTTTTTTCAAAACTGTATCACTGTACAAAATTTCAGAGTCTCATTTTTAATGGCGAAGATGTTCCCTTCTGCCCCTCACAAGTACGTACTGTCACCACATTGTAGTTTTACAATTAATACTATGTTTCCGTGATGTATTGTTTAAAATTCTGGACTTCTGTACAGGCAGCAGAGAATTTAGGGATCAACGCATCTCCCATATAGGTTCAATTGCTAGGAAAAGAGACAATATATAAAGGTAGTCTGAGAAAAGTTCTTAAATCGTTGTATACTCGAAGAGAAGAACGGAAAATTATCCGTGGCTTTAGTCCGCAAGAGAACTCTACCGACCGAGCGATCGCCGCTTGTCGGCGAAGTTAGTGTCAACTTTTCGGGGTATAGGGTGTCGTGTGGTCAGCGCAGCGAATCCCCACAGCCGTTAATTTCGGTTTTCTAGACCGGAGCAGCTTGTTCCTTGAAATATCTCCTTAATCATCCTCAGTAGGCTGAGTGGACTCCGTTCTAGACCCATTATTTCTCATAAAATGCAGTAGCGCCGAGAATGGAACCCGGGACCTCTGGATATGTAGCCAGGAACCACTAGACCACAGAGGCTGGTCAATCAAAGTTACCGCATAAATTTAATTCCAGCTGTAATAACAGATATATATTCGTGTCTGAAATAAACCGAAATGGAACCTAACACTGTTAATTCATTCGGATTATTTTAAAATATTGTTGAGATCGTTATCCGTAACAACACAAAAATCTGGACGCAGTTCCCCCTGAATTAGCCTGTCAGCAAGTCTACTTTTCACTCCGCTAACCGCTGTATATAATATATATTGTCTACAATATTAATTACTTTTCTGCCTCCTCGTTCTAACCCATTTTGTTCCTTTTATTCCAATACCGTGACTATTATTCATTGGCCTGGCATCGCTTCACAACTCCACCAGGACGTCTATTGTAATATTAATAGTGCCCCATTGTTAATTAAATGCTTTTGATGAAGGTATGCGGCCAAAACATCGCCTGCTCGCCAATGCCATTGATTTCGCTACAATTCTGTGTCTGTTCATACGCTATTTGGAATCAGAATGCTCTTTTGATTTCAGTGTATCCTTCCTATCTCGAATTACGCAGTGAGTGAGAAGTTCATACATGTTTCCTGTGTGCATATGCTGTTATTTCCGTACTTTGTTTCCCACTGTCCCTGTTTCCTGAACTCGTGTTAGGAAGAACTAAAAATATTGATACAGAATATTATGAAGAAGTTTTTCCATCCGTGTAGTTGAAACGTCTGTTGTAAGGATATTCATTATAGAGTTTCCTCCTCCTCTGTAGTAGTAGTAGTTGTTTGCACAACTGGCCGCCTGTCACTTCTCACACCTTCAACTCCCTTGTCTGAAATTTTTCTTCTGCGCATTCAAGGTTAATCTTGGCCTTGTTCAAACTTACGTGACACTTGCTTTACCTTACTGACAGCCAATTAGTGTACATTATTACTGGTCAGAACGACATAAAAGGTGGCTTGATGAAGATTTCAGAATTATTTAATGAAAGAAAGCAGGATGAATGGGGCAGAGGTTGCAGAAGTCACGCCGTACAAATAAAGATATTTTTAACAAGGTAAGAAGTGGAGGTAATAGACATTTTAGGAAACAAAAGCCAGAACATTTGAAAGACAAAATTAATGAGACTGAAACCAACAGTAAGAACGAGAACATGGAGACCTGTAGGTCTGTGGAGCCGGTCACGGTAGCCCAGCGGTCTGAGGCATGTACTTTTTTTTTAAATTCGCTTAGTGAGGGGTGGAGTCCAGCTGGGTCCACTCGGCACGGCGGCCGCTGATTGGCCTATTGTATATGACCCGGGTGATTATGATGATGGAGAATTTGGTGGAATTAAGATTGGAAGGGGAAACCGAAGTACTCGGAGAAAACCCGCTCCACCGCCATTTTGTCCACCACAAATCCCACTTGACCAGACCCGAGATCGAACTCGGGCCGCTGCGGTGGGAAGCCAACGACTAACCGCTTGAGCTATGGCGCTGCCGAAGTATGTACTGTCTTCCCTCGCTCGGAAGCCGGGATCGTGTGTTCGAATCCCGCACAAGACATGGGTGTTTGATATGTGTAAGTGTTTATTCTGTGTTTGTGTTGTCCTGTGTTTAGGTAGAGGCCTTACAGAGTAATTAGGCTCACTGAAGTACACTTGAACAGAACCATATTTGAGCATATATAGGTAATCACTGGTATAGTATATTTTCTTTTCAAATTGTCGTGAAACATGGGGCTGCTCTATCACCACTGCATTTTCACTTCGTCGTGGAATACGCCACGAAAGTCAAGAAAAGTTGGAGGGATCTGAATTTGAATGGGGCCTGTCAGTTCCTTTTGTATGCTGATGGTGGTAATTTACGGAGCGAAAACATAAATAAGAGTAAAGAAAATCTCATGAAATATAAGGCGGAATTAAGGAAATTGGTGTAGGTATAAGCGCAGAGAAAATTACAAGTTTGCGTCTCGTCAGACGACCGCCTCTGTGGTCTAGTAGTCGGAGTTCCTGGCTACAGATCCAGAGGTCCCGGGTTTGATTCCCGGCGCTACCAGATTTTCTGAGAAGTAGTGGGTCTGGAACGGGGTGCACTCTGCCTCGTGAGGATAATTGAGGAGCTATTTCAACGAAATAGCGGCTCCGGTCTAGAAAACCGAGATTAACGGCCGTGGGGACCCGTTGCGCTGACCACGTGACACCTTCTATTCGCTAAAGTTGGCACTAACTTCGCCGACAAACGCCGGTCGCTCGGTAGGTATAGTTAGCTTGCAGACTATAGGCCACGGAAGTTTTTTTTTTGTTTTGTCTCGTCAGCAAACTGCATAACGAAGTCCTTACTTCGATATAGTTAATTAGCCGGTAGAGAATGTGACTGAGTCCAGTTCGGAAACGACAATGACAAATCAAAATTACATTCGGGAAGGAATTTGGAGCAGTTTAAATAAGGTTAATATTTATGTAAGTTTTGAGGTTTTCACGGCGATGACTATGAAGAAAGTCGTCTTTTGGGATCTGGCGCCGTATATTCTTGCTTTTAACTGACGTTTCGGAGCTACTGCTCTCTGTATTCGCAACGCAATTCAACTGCCCTGAAGATGGAGGCGATATGTCCCTCCGAAACGTCGGCAAAAACCAAGAATACACGGTGCCAGATCCCAGAAGACGACTTTCTTCAAGGTTAATATTTGCTGTCAATTGCCACTAGTAAAGACAACACCACACGCTGTGGTGGAAACACGCAAACCAGGGGCACGTGACAGTCATAACTGAAAAGTAGGCTACGAACGCGAGGGGCACGCTGCCAAAACAAAACACCCTGGACAGATATACATTTATGAAAAAGGACGACACTCTGTATGAGGTGAAATAACGTGGGTATAATAGAAACATAAAGGATTTTATCTGGTTTTGCCTTGATAAGAGAACTACAGCGTGTGATTTTAACACGGACTAAGACAGTGTAGCAGTTTTAACATAATTCAATAAAATATTTGTAACATATCAAGACACCTGAATATGGCGGTTTGGGGCCGAAACATATAGTGTCAAGGTGTAAATTAAAATTAAGCAGTGAATAAAAAAATGTTGCAATACTGACGGACGATAAGTGATGGGCGTTAAATCCTATATGTATTTCTCTTCTCCCCATTCGTGCTACATGCCCTGCCCACCTCATCTTCCTTGACTTGATCATTCTGATCATACTTGTAGAAGAGTACAAGTTATGAAGCTCCTAATATCCCATTACACAGACTTCAAGAATATTTTTCTTGAAGAAAGCAGTCTTCTGGGANGTTCTCACGGTCTCTTCGCTTGCAGATTTCTTATATTTTTTCTTCTACCCTGAAGATGGAGGCGATACGTTCCTCCGAAACGTCGGTTAACACCACATATACACGGTGCCAAATCCCAGAAGACTGCTTTCTTCATAGTCACCGCCGTGAAACCTCAAATCTTACATAATATTTTTCTTGTCTGCCTTAAAATGTTTACCGCCATGTTGGAGACATTAACGATATAAATATCGTGTCACGTACCAATTTTTAAAAGTTTTTTGGTTCTATGGTAATATTGGTGAAGGTAGAAAAGGGCTTCTTTTGAGTTTCATATAAAGAAAATGTTGTTTGGTAATGACACGAGTCAAAATTAAATTCGACCAAATTGTTTCAGGCTTCCCAGTTAAAAAATTAATTGGTAGTGCGTTGCATAGATTCGGGGATCAGACATACGGACGGAAGTCATATATTCCTAGAACCTAAGGGCGTTTTTATTTCTTATATTGTGTTGTTTCATCTTACTCCCTCAATTGCAGAGGGCAACTGGCTTTAATACTTCCAGTGTAACACAGTGGATTAACTTCCAGAGAATAATATACGTATATTTATGTAACATCACGTATTTGTTGACGTTTTACGATGACTTTTTTTTAACACCGTTGACCAACATTTATTTTCAAAACGTTTAGTTTCAAAATGTCATTCTTGTTTTAGCAGTTTTAATAGATTTACATGTCGCTACAAGCTGTGCATTTATTTATGGGGGGAAATATTGAAAATGTGCAGAAAGAGAATTGGGTGGAATTTTCATATAACCGGGGCAAATGAAATTTTGCTCACACTGCACAACAAAATAAAATCCATGAATACATGTTACTCGTAATTTCAAAATAATTATTAAAACAAATTTTCGTTATTTTTCGCTGTTTTAGAAATCATTATGAAAACATTCTCGAAGCTTCTTACATGACAACTAAAATAGACCGATGGAGGGAGGGAGGGAGGGAAGATATCAAATTTAATGCTGTGGCGTAGAGGGGGGTATGATTATTAGAATGGATCTTAGCAAACTGCGTATCAGAGTGTGGACCGAATGATAATGGCTGACGTCCTCAACCAATTCAGTTATGTCAACAGGTATTGGAGTTCTTACTTACTTACTCATGGAGTTGAGCCCTTCTGGAGGAGACGCCAATTCTGCAGCTACTCAAGAATTTCCCATCATTTTATGGAACCCGAAAGTTCATCACCTTGTTCACAAGAGCCCTCCACTGGTCTATATCCTGAGCCAGATCTATCCAATGCATACCATCCCATCCTATCTCTCTAAGATCCATTCTAATATTGTTCACCCACCTACGCCTTGGTTTTCCCTGTAGTCTCTTTCCTTCTGGCTTTCCCATCAATATCCTATATGCATTCCTCTTCTCTCCCATTCTTGCTACATGCCCTGCCCATCTCACCCTCCTTGACTTGATCATTCTAATTATTCTTCGAGAAGAGTACAAGTTATGAAGATCCACATTATGCAGTTTTCTCCACTCTCCCGTCACTTCATCCCTCTTCGGTCCAAATATTCTCCTCAACACCATGTTCTCAAGCACCCTCAGTCTATGTTCCTCCCTTAATGTCAGAGACCAAGTTTCACACCCATACAGAACCACAGGGAAAATTATAGTTTTGTATATTCTAATTTTTATGTTTTTGGACAACAGACGAGAAGACAAAAGGTTCTGGACTGAACGGTAGCAAGCATTACCCGAGTTCAATTGCCTCTTAATTTCCTCCTGAAGTTCTAGGTTTTGTAAAAATTTGCGAATTTATTGACAGTTCTGAGAGTTAAAAATTCTTAAAGAACAAGTACCATGTGTTTCCTGTGTAGTTTGAGCAACGGTGCTGGTTCCACCATTTCAGTAACTGACAAGACCTGCATTTAATTTCAGTGTTCTCATTGAACAAGAATCTGAGGGTTAGCACGAACCCCCTCTAACAGGGCACCATTTTCCGATTCTATTGAAATTGAAACGAGATCTGTTGATTCAGAATTATTAGCTTATTAACATTGTGAACATATGAATGTCAGTTTACCAAAAATTTACATATTATAAACTAGGATAAAGACCTCCTCTGTGCTCAGCACAACGAATCCCCACGGCCGTTTATCTCGGTTCCGTAGACCGGAGCCGCTGTTTCCTTTAATAGCTCCTCAATTATCATCACGAGGCTAAGTGGACCCTGTTCCAGACTCACTACTTGTCAGAAAATCTGGTAGCGCCGAGAATCGAAACCAGGGCCCCTAGATCTGTAGCCAGGAACCCTGACCACTAGACCACAATGGCGGTCCCACAAGACTCCGACAGCAGACAAATCTCGAATATCATATATCCTGCGATATATCGGATGTCGCTTTCGATATATTATATTAATATCGTATGTCTGGGTTTATTGTAAGTCGAGATATCTTAAGTAGGAGCGGCCTTCGCTTGGCACGCGTAAACAAACACGTCCTTTAAACAAAGTCGCATATGTTGTTGCGAGAACTTTGTTAAGTTGCTTGTACTACAGGAGGATATGTTTCTTGGGCATGACAACGCGCGTCCTTTCCCAGCGGAACGGCGCCGTGACTGGGAGTTCAGAATGCAAGACGGAAGAACACCGAAGCACGGAGTTCCACCACAAACTGCGTTAGACAAGATATACATTTTATTAAGAAGCCAAGAAACTTCTCGGTAGAAACATGTAGGATATTTTTTTTTGCAAAACAGGGTAGAATTTTGTGGTTTCGTGGTGTCGAATCCCACTCGAGGCATGGATATCTGTCTTCATTTATTCCGTCTTTGTGTTGTCCTGTGTAGGTACCGGCGTTGACTCAGGCTGATCCTCCGTGTAGGGAGTCTTACCGACTGTCTAATATTAGGAAACTGAGGCGAAACGAAGCGTTTCACGGATGCCCTATGTTTCAAGTGGGAGCAGCAGGAAAAGGAAAAGAAGAAGGTGATCCCTGTAACAGGCCGTGAAGGCCCTTAGGGTTGTCAGATGTTGAGGCTCCCACATTATCTAGACAATCGGATCACAGATGGCGGTAAGGTTGTCAACCTTACGCGCCGGCCGCCCTTTACCCCCAGAAAAGTTCCTGGTACTCATTTCTGCTAGAGGCTGTTTCGACCCTAGGGCCATAATGCGGCTGGAAGGATTAGGTCAATTGAAAAAATATATATAATCGGGATTTGATTCCGTGACTTTCCGGCTTGTAGCATAGTGCCTCAACCAACTGCGCTACCGTGTATTTTTTTCTATCAAATTTCACCAATGCTACTTAGGTAAATCTAATACCAGATTATTCGGAATTGCTACAGGTAAAGGGTGAGGAAGAAAAGGGGACAAGGAAAGCAATTCATCACAAAATACGTGTTCGTATCACAAGGAAGAAGGGAAGGAAGAAAGGAGAAAGGTAAAGAAGGAAAGCATACTCATGGTACTCGCGATTACTGAATATTTGGATTTTATCCACTGTTTGATGTTGTAAAAAAACAAAGTGTTTTGAAAACTAGAGCTGTTTCCATCCTCAGTTTCCGAAATGTTGTGTTCTTTAGAATATTAGACGACCAGAAAGTCGAAAACCTCAGCAATTTCATCGTCAGAGCTCGTTCGAATTGAAATGTTCATGTTACGTAAATAAACCGTAACAGTATGTAACGGCATATGCAAAGGTAAACTTAAAAATTTTCCCTGTGTTCAACGAATTAAGCACTACGCTATGTAGACGTATGGGGGGAGTGGATGTATAGTACCACATTTTCTTGACCTCGGCACTGGATGGAGGTGAGTGGTCGGCTTCAAACTCCGGCCGCTTTACCTCCGGGGCAAGAGCATATGTGATGTACATATTTGAATACTCCGGAACTCAGAAATTTTGTTGCTACTTAAATTTTATCGAAATCTGAACAACTTACCTGAAATTCCATCATATGTCCACCACTCCTCCCAACTGGCACGGATTTCTGAAACGAAACAGAATGTCCTAATTATTAAGAGGTCAGATTCAGTGATGAATATAAGGATACAGATGAATGCAATCTTTTCTTTTAATTCGCTTAGTGGGTGGTGTAGTCCAGTTGGGTTCACTCGGCACGGCAGCCACTGATTGGCCTATTGTAGCCTGCCCCGGGTGATTATGATGATGGAGAATTTGGTGGAATGAAGATTGGCAGGAGAAACCGAAGTACTCGGAGAAAACCCGCCCCAGCGCCACTTTGTCCACCACAAATCTTACTTGATCAGACCCGGGATCGAACTCGTGCCGCCGCGGTGGGAAGCCGGCGACTAACCGCTTGAGCTATGGCTCGGCCTTCCAATGTTATCTTAGATCAATATCCAGCTGTATCGACTGGACCAAACTGTGTTGGTTCCGCCTGAAGACCGAGACAGAATCCAGCCTCCGAAACGCTGTATTTTAAAATATCAACAGGACTGTGTTTTAGACAAAAACAGGACGATGGATAATGTCCAGAAATATTTTTATTAGTGTACTATCGTCAGAAACTTTTAGGTGAAATAAATGCTTTTTGAGGGTCGTTTAGGTAGATGTTCAAGACGGTACACCGTTTAAGGCCTTTTATAAATCGACAATGGGCACTGGATAGAATACAAGGAGTATAGGAGAATATACCCATTTTGAAACCTCTTTAAATAACATTTGGGTAGGAAAGAAAAGGTATCCAAAAGTGAAATAAGTTACTTTACATAACATCTTTTAAACTCAAACATGATTCTAAGGTAAAGGAAGACAGTCTTCTGGGATTTGGCACCGTGTATATGTGGTGTTAACCGACGTTTCGGAGGAACGTATCGCCTCCATCTTCAGGATCTTTTCGCTAGCGGATTTCTTATATTTGTTCCTTCTATCCTGAAGATGGAGGCGATACGTTCCTCCGAAACGTCGGTTAACACCACATATACACGGTGCCAAATCCCAGAATACTGCTTTCTTCATAGTCACCGCCGTGAAAACCTCAAACATGATTCTAAGGTGATAATAGGGCCCTAAATGAAATAAAGATAAACGTGGGCTCTGTACACTCTCAGTGAGACTGCTCCTTTCTCTGTAAGCTTCATGAATGTTCCGCAGTTTGTTAATGTTGTTTTTTTACCTTCTTTTACATCAGACTGAATCTCCACTAAACAATACAGCACACAGATTCATTCCATCTCATTTCCTACACAGAATTGTCTTCCCAGCTTTTAATATCCGAAATTTATTCTCCATGTACTCCATCGTTCTCCCCTCCCCTTTCTCTGTCTCTTTGAATTTCATTTTTTTTTCTATCTCTTTCAGCTGGACTCATAAAACTGCTAAAATATATAACATGAAAAAGCCAAGCTTATTGAGAAGCAACCCAAGTTTCCTTGTAGATATATTGCCATGATATTCTCTCTGAGTTTAGGGAAACTGAAGACGCTGTAGCTATAGCTATGGGACAAACAAAGATGCTTCTCCACATAACAGCCATAATAATTTATTTATTACACTTACATAATGTACTCATATGTGCTAACGCACAGCTCAGTCTGTTTAAATTACGTCTACTGTTTGCTGAAAATGTATTTATTTAAATGTATCCTTATGCTATTAGCCTTAATATTTGTTTCTTGCAGATACAAATCTACTGTTTCGAAACTAGTTATATTAGAATTGTCACACTGCAGGACCCGGGTTCTGTCCCTGGTCTGGTCTAGTGGTTTTTGTGGTGGACAAAGTGGGGCTGGGCCGGGTTTTCTCCGAGAATTTCGGTGTCCCCTGCCAATCTTCATTCCACCAAATCCTCCATCATCATAATCATCAAGAGCAGGCTACAATAGGCCAATCAGTGGTCACCGTGCTGAGTTGACCCAGTTGGATTCCAACCACCCAAACGAATTTTTTAATTTTATCACACTGCATATAATTATAATTTATTTTTATTTATTTTAAATATCTACCACCTTGCTAAATATATGTAACGAAACTTGCATATCTCAGTAATTTCCAGATTTCTAATTTTATTGATTTATTATTTTTCAGAACCCTTTAAATATGATATAATTTTAACATGCATGTTAAGGGTTATAACTGATCAGAATGTAAAGTACAATCATCCCTGTAACAGGTCGTGGAGACCCATAGGTTTGTGAGCTGTTGAGGCTCCAACATGTTCTAGACAATCGGTTCACAGATGGTGGTGAGGTTGTCAGCCTTACTCCCGGACGCCTTTTACCCCCCAGGAAGATTTCTGGTACTCATTTCTGTTAGTCTTAGTCGACCCCAGGGCCATATTGTGGCTGGAAGGGTTAGGTGAATTGAAAAAAATCGCCTCATAAGGAATCGAACCCTCAACCTTCCGGCTTGTAGCATAGTGCCTCAACCAACTACGCTACCTCGTGCCACCTGAGCAGAATCTACCAAAATTAATTTCGTGGAACAAATTGTATTGTGGAACACAATGCCAATTTTAATCGAATTCTTTCGATATGATTTCGGAGATTAAGCACGCATACAGATCAAGAGACAACCCACAGACAATTTATTCTTTCGCATAGAACAACAGCAAAATAAGTTGCATATTTTAAAGTTCCTATTATAAACAGTCTAAATCTCTGCTTTTGTCATTTCAGAAGATCTCATGCAGCTCCCAGGAAGAATGAATACAGACGTCGAGGATCTGATGTAAATTCACCGTTTTAGTTGGTGAGTACAAACGAATTTTGGTTATTCTTAGTAACTGAGCATTACTAATTCAACTCTTTTCTCTTCTTTATTTAGGCCATCTTTATGAATTGAGGACCAGCAGCGTAATTCTTATGTGTTCCTCTTCTCTTCATTCATTCATTATTGGAGGGCATGGGTTTCTCCATGCAACGCGACCAGTTGTTGATCTATTGTACGTCCCCCTTTGATATTCTACCAGTCGCCATAACTTTCCGGTACTGGTGCTCGCTATCAGCCCCGTTCAGCCATTGAGTTCGGCCCCTCTACTGGCAGTGCTACCGGATACTTCCCCATCTACCGGAGACATTGAAAACTACTTGGGCGGGAAATTTTTTCCTAATTTTGTTCAGAGGCCTCCTAGAGACACGAGGATCTTTTACGTGCCGTAAATCTACGACACGGGACCCACAGCTTAAAGTCCCTCCCGAAGGGCTTGTTCCCTGAATTTTTCCGCCCTTAAAAATTCCACTACCTCCGCGTACCTTGACTCATGAGGTGGGAATGTTACCCCTAGACTATGGAGGTCGCTCTCCTCTTCTCTTATGTCCGAATTAATATTTCTAGAAATTATTTTTCATGCATAATTTCCCCCTCGTAGAAAAGAATCAGTATCGATAAGGCTCTATCATAGTTCGTGCTTGATATATATATAAAACGGAAGTGGTTTCCAGGATTATTAACTTTCACAAGATTGCTGTGGGGCGAGATAAAATGGTCCATACAATGAGAAACTTTTACGAGGAGAATCATGACTGTAAAAAGACGTGTCGAAACTTGGAACTAATCTTCTTCTTCTTTTTCCTTCCCACCCATCCCCCCTTCTACTCGTACCGCGAAATTGTCAGTGGATGTCATTTCTTTTAAACAGCTGCTGTCGTTGAATTATGACTACAATGGGTTATCTGGAAGTTTGGTGAAACTTCAGCGTATTTCCCGCCGAACCGACGATGCTATGTGTTGAAAATATACGAAAGTTTCCAGAAAGAAATTCAAATTGAGTGTAATGGGAGACTGAAAAGAACGGTCTTCGTTGAAAGCAATAGCTCTTTTTTTTCATATATATTATACTGTTTAGTACAATTCATTGTTCGTTATATGAATATATAAGGAAATATTACATAAATTATAGATAGAAGGTAACTGTTTCAATTTTGTGGGGCTTGGTTTTTGTAATTCGTCGAGACAATGTTTTACGCTAAAATGCTTGTTACAAGACACGATATAATGCGTTAATCTATCAAATCGAACTCTTGTTGTGAATAATTAGTTTAGAATCCTTATACGCTGCTACTGCCCGTGACCTCAATGCATTTCCGAAGGCTGCTTCTCAGACACGTCTAGACACAGAGAGGCTGTAGTAATAATTAAGGGATACCAAGCCCTTCATGGTGCCGGTCACGGTAGCCGAGTGGTCTGAGGCATCCACTGTCTTCGCTCGCTTGGAAGCCGGGATCGTGGGTTCGGATCTGTTTCGTGTGAGGTACGAACTGAATTCTTATACACTGCCGGTAACGGTAGCCGCGCGGTCTGAGGCATGTACTCTCTTCGCTCGCTTGGAAACGGGGATCGTGGGTTCGGATCTGTTTCCTGTGAGATACGAACTGAATTCTTATATATTATTCTTATACACTGCCGGTCACAGCAGCCGAGCGGTCTGAGGCATGTACTGTCTTCGCTCGCTCAGAAGCCGGGATAGTGGGTTCGAGTCCCATATAAGGCATGGATGTTTTGTGTGTATATGTGTTTATTCTGTGTTTATGTTGCCCTGAGTTTAGGTAGAGGCCTTGCAACGAGCTGATCACTCGTCCATGGAGTTCTACTGTTTGTAAAATGATCATGAAACTGAAAAATCAGAGGCCAGGGCCCAAGGGGGCGACTAGCCTTACAAATGTAGTCTCGCCAGCAGATCATGAAAGTCAAATAATTGGAGCAGACTGTGAGATAGCTCAGTCGGATTACGGGCTGATTGTTCCGGGTTCGATTATCGGGAGTGTAAGATTTGTTCTCTTCTCCACAGCATCCACACCGGTTCTGGGGTACACTCAGTCATATCTAATGGGCACCAAAGCCTTTTTCCCCACCTCCATTTAGTGCCAATGTCATGAAAGACGAAGCCAAAACTCCACTCCCGCAATGTCTTTGTGACCCAGTGCTTAACTAATTAAACACAGTAGGAAAGGTCACTGTATCGGTCGCTGCAAGCAAGAAAGTGTATATGTACACGTGTCCTATTCCGAACGGTTTCCGAGATAGAGCTATTTCACTGCACTGTACACGGTACACTGTACAGACGAGCAACACGCCATGTCCTCACACGAGTTGGGCCGAGATAGAGCTATTTTACTGCACAGTACACTGTACACTGTACAGACTAGCAGCACACCATGTCCTCACACGAGTTGCAAAGTACATTGATGTTGACGGAGTTTTCGGAAATGTATTGCACTAGGTAAAGTGTACCCAACCTTGACACTTGAATAGTAAATACATATATTACCGTGTCTACTCAGCCTCGTGAGGATAATGGAGGAGCTAATTGAATTGGACGATAGCGGCTCCGGTCTAGAAAACCGAAATTAACTGCCATGGGGATTCGTTGAGCTGACCATGCGACACCCTCTATCCGATAAAGTTGGTACTAACTTCGCCGACAAGTGGTGGTCGCTCGGTCGGGTTAGTTGGCTTGCGAACTAAAACCACGGTGTTCTTTTATTAGATACAGTACGTAATAGAAGTAATTAAACACTTCTCCTGCGAAGTAAAGTCGGCCGACGCGTGAGGCTGAGAACATTAGCGCCATCTCTGAGCCGATTGTCTAGATAATGTGGGACCCTCAACGTTTCACAACCCAATGGGCCTTCACAGCCTGGTACAGGGATAGCTTTACTTTTTTACAGTACGTAATATCCAATTATGAAATTCCCGTCTAAAATCACTCAAACACGGGTTAATAATAACCAACTAACAAAAAAATATTTAATGGGGCGTTAAATTTCATTTGTGGCCACAAATAACTTTCTGAGTTAATTCAATTCAGATAACAGCATTTTGATGTCTTCTGATGAAAATTTTCTGTGAATACCCTGTTTATTCCTTTTGAAATCTCGTCTATCATATACTTTTCGTTAATCAGCTGACAATATCAGGTGCACATGTACGTAACAAAAGTCTTCATTATATTATTATCTTCTGATATGGTTAAGTATAGTCCCCCGTAATGAAGACTAAGAAGAGATGTTTTATGGTCCAGCATTCGGCAATGAAATGACGTGAACATTGGCGCCAGACCTGCCAGCAGAACTTTGAACGGTCCAATAAGAGCCGTCAGACTTTGTCTGAAAACGTAGAAGCATCGCCCTTTCCTGGCTGTTTTAAAGCTTTGCTTTTACTTTCTTCGAGGGTGTAAAGTTGATATAGGGCCGTCTGAATATTATGTTGCCAGCTTTACTGCACATGGCATGGCGCACCGTAAATTTTCACGCTTTTGTACATTTCAGTCCTGTTTCATCGTCTCATATTTTACTGACGTCAGAACGCGAATGAAGCCATCATAGACAAACGGACTGTATTGTAAGAAATCTTTTGATCCAATGGGCTGAAACTCTCATGGAGTTCCTTAACGGAAGTCAACGTCGGGCGAGACTGGCTACTAATACGGATTAGGAATGGATCAGTTATCTTCTATTTCATTTCAGTCTTCAGGCATTCACTCAGAGCGAACTAAACACATCTTGAATATGTCACTTGTTACACACGGGGTTTGGAGAAGCAATTAAAATTTTTGGACTTTTTACTACAGCGTATGATTACACTTTACTTTCCACTATTACACCCACACAACCCACTGGTATCAGGAGTGGCAACGTCACTGTCGTTGCTTGGTAGCGGTTTCCATCGGGGGTAGCATAGTTGGTCGAGGCACTATGCTACAAGCCGGAAGGTCGAGGTTTCGATTCCCGATAATATTGTTTTTTTTAAGTAACCTAATCCTTTCAGCCGCACTGTAGCCATGGGTTGACTCAGTCTCTAACAGTCAAAGAGTACCGAGAATGTTCTAAGGGCTACTGGCGCGTAAGGCTGACATTTTCACCTCCATTATCTAGAAAATGTGGGAGCCTGGACGTCTCACAACCCTACGGGCCTCCACGGCCTCTCACAGGGATAGCATTACCTTTAACTTATATCAATTTCAGAGTTTCAGAGTCATCTACTAGTAATAAGAATATACTCCCTTTCTGAACCATAAAACACGTCACTCAAATTTCTACCGGGTGTCAGAGATGAACAGAAGACAAATCCATCCTTATATGGGATACAGGCCTGTTCAGTGGGGATTCAGACAACTAAACTGAACATACTTTAACTTGCTTCATGCCACGGACAAGGAATAGATAAAGCGTAAGTAGCTCTATTGGATGTGTACAGGAGCTTCTGGCCAGGTCGCTAGAAGCCAGTTTCAGAGGGTTACAGGTATTGTCGTAAGCATAATGGACCAATTAGCTATGAGTGCTGGGTCTTGTAAGCATCTGTGGGGAGTTCTGGCGTGCACTGTGTGCGGCGCGTCTGAACCTGCTCGGGGACGGGGCCGGTCTCCTGGTATCCAGTGGGGAATAACAAACTCATGATATCAGTGACAGAAATGGACCTCTTGCTAATGTTTCTGTGATTTTTTTATCAAAGAGCATAAATTTAACGCTCAATTCATAGGTCGTGATCTATTATGTAGGCTGTCCTAGGTTAATATTCTTGGAGGTCGCTGTATCGGTCATTCTAAGTAAGAAAGTGTATATGTACATGTGTCTTATTCCGAACGGTTTCCGAGATAGAGCTATTTCACTGCACAGTTCACTGTACACTGTCCAGACGAGCAGCAAGCCATGTCCTCACACGAGTTGCACCCAGGTAGAGCTGTTTCACTTTCCAGTTCACTTTACACTGTACAGACGAGCAGCACGCCATGTCCTCACACGAGTTACACCGAGATAGAGCTATTTCACTGTACAGTACACTGTACACTGTACAGAGGAGCAACACACCATGTCCTCACATGAGTTGCACCGAGATAGAGCTATTTCATTGTACAGTACACTGTACACTGTACAGACGAGCAACACGCAATGTCCTCACACGAGTTGCGCCGAGATAGAGCTATTTCACTGCACAGTACACTGTACACTGTACAGACGAGCAACACGCCACGTCCTCACACGAGTTGCACCGAGATAGAGCTATTTCACTGCACAGTACACTATACACTGTACAGACGAGCAGCACGCCATGTCCTCACACGAGTTGCAAAGTTGACTGATGTTTACTGTGGAATTTTCGAAAATGTAAACTGTACCAACTTTGTCACTTGAGCAATAAATATCGGTATTAGTAACAGTACGTGATATCTCCTTCTTATCAACAGTTTTAGAACTGTACAGAGATAGAGCTCTATCTCGGAAACCGTTCGGAATAGGACACATGTACATATATACTTTTGCTTAAAATGACTGATGACTGAATGAATGAATGTACAAGGGTTGGGCCCTCTTAGCCCTTGCACCGTGACTACAGTGATTTATTGTGCTTCCCATTTTGATTTTCCCTTCAGCAACCCCTCACTTCGAATGAAGCGCAGGATTTTGTACGTGGGGACGTCGAAATAGTCACTTGGTTCCATAAAATATTGATCCAATTGACGTAATCTTAAATAAGCTAAGGCCTCACATTCATAAAATGACCGATACTATGAACTCACGAAATATTGACCTTTCCTCCTGGGACACACTGTATATTGCAGCTTCTTTTGTGTCTGAAACTGTTTTTAGCTCATTTTCCTAAAGTAGATTTATGCGATCTCTCTGTGTCTGTCTAAATAAATCTGTATGAAACTTGGTGTGAATATCATGTCACGTGAGCCCATCTCAACGTCATACTACATAAATTCCTCCCATCAGTCTGTCTCTCTCTCTTATCGTTGATATGCAAAGTCTCAGTAATATGTATTCTTCATTCCTTTGCTAGGAAACGGCTCGGTAAATACGTTCCCGCTTCAACGAATACAAACGACAAAGGTAGAATTGTTAGACGTGTGTCTATGAGTCTTTGTATCCCCTCATCGTTGCTAGGTAACAACTCAGTAAAGACATTCCCGCAGCAATTAAGGATTGTTGGATGCATTTTTTTTCTGCGTGGGTCATGTCGTAAGAGTATGTAGGAAAAGTACATGTGATTAGTTATTTCAAGAACTTCTTGCCTTTTTATTCCCACGTTATTTCGTTTTAAGAGTCTGTTATAAAACTTCTGTCTGAATTAATTTCGGTTTAGATCCGTCCCATGAAACAACCACTTTTTTTTTTAAGCTTCAATCGAATTATATCAACTTTCTCAGACATTTTATCTTGCGAAAATGATCTGCGTCTGGCTGGATAATAAAATCATAATGGTTCCGCGTCGGATTATGAGTGCGCTCTGTTTCTGTCGATATTTGAATCTGCCAGCAAGATTTTCTGTCGTTAGCTAATATTTCCGTAAAAAAACACTTATTTGGAAGGACTTCTTAAAATTTGTATTTCGTATTTAAATATATTAAAATTAGAATGTAAATACGCGAACCAGAGCGCGTATATGACAAAATGGTAACTTTTCCAAGATCTACAGTTTCTTATTAAAATATTTCCCTAACATGGTTTTCCTAATTCACCTCTAAATTGTCATTATAGAATAAATGCTTGTATATAATCACTTACAGATGGGGTACGATACTCATTACATACCTGCAACATATTTCAGTTTTTGCAATATTATTTTCAAGTCATATAGATATGAATTTTCTATTAAACTGTGCATATTATTGTATATTTCACCTATATTTATTAAGTTGTTTATAGAGAAATATTGATATTTTGAATGTCGAAATATGTCAGCTTAAAATAGAAAATTTTATAATATAATTTATTATTATAAGTAAAATTCCAAGATATTTTTGCCCTAGTTAATAACCTGGGTCACATTTATTTCATTAAGAACTACTCAACTGCCACTTCTGTCTCTATGCATAGGGTGTACTTGCTTTAACGTGTGCATAATGATAGTTTATGTATTGCACGATATGCTGATATGTTGAACTATCTGGTTCATATAAGCTTATCGTTGTACCAGGAAGCGTCATTAAATAGGTCACAAATGGTTATAAAACATAAAACATGTGATATTGTAACCTACAAAAACATTTACTTCTCGATATATTCTCCGCCAACATTGATAGACTTGTCCCATCACGTCGAAACCTGCAATATAGATGTCTTTGCTTCTGTTGCAATATCAAAAGGGCAACTTCATAGGGTATCATCAGCGCCTTTCGAACATACTTGAGACAATTTCTCGACATGGTTGTGAAACATATACTTGACAAACATTTCCCACCTTAAACAGGAAACATTTCTTTATGAATATCCCTTGCATTAAGTCATTTTTCCAACAAAAAAAAAAGTACAACAGAACACTGCTCTTCGGTAGTTTACTCCTCAAGCAATTTCGCCTTTTTGACTACTGAACGCAACCTCTGATCATGCGCATGCGCGTCTGCTACCTAGATTGTCATGTAGCTGGACTGCGCTAATACCTGGTGATATACATAGAAAACTATTACGTCCATTACAACTGTTTTACTTCCGTCTGTGTCCTATTTACTGACTCTCCCTGTTATAAATTATGTAACTTCTGTTATGCCTGTACTTTTTTGTTATTTTATGGTATTGTATTATTCGTTTTGTTGACATCTGCACTGCCTTGTTCTGATTTTCTGTACATATATAGTGACTATTGGATCGTTACTGAAAGCATCTGTTTGTTGGTTATTGAATATTAATGTTAGACCATTTTAGTCCAGTTTGTATGGTCACATCCCTTTAGCTGTGGATTAACTAACCATTAAGTTAACTAATATGAACCTTGTAGAATGTTAATTATTTTAGTTTGATGTATGAATACGGACGTTTCGAAGGAACCCGGTTCTCTATCACTGGAACGAAGTGTCAGATATTCTATCCTGAAGATGGCTGTACCAAAAACGTCAACATCCATTTACAAAACTGCATGGCATCACAGCTTACAAGACTTTAACTAGACAGGACTTGCCTCTGTAAGACCATAAAATCTCAACGAGTGGCTGTGTTTGTAGCATGTTCTACATGTCAAGTTACGATGTTTCATCAGGTATTGTTATCGCGGCACAATATTTAGTGCCATTGTCGTGCTATTATCCTTCGCTTTCGTAATAAGCCTGCTCAGAAGATAATCCCTGCCCCGATCACAAGTTTCACCATATGAAATAGCCTATTGTTGACGATAGAAAAACGAATTCTAGTGAGGTAAACCTGTTATTGAAATGTGTTATTTCATATATCACAATAGTCCTGATGCTGATTTATTATACATAACCTGCAATAATATTTTGTTAGGAACTAGTTAGTTATTTATTGGAGAGGGTGGGTTTCCCCATGCACTTAGACCAGTATTGGTCCATTGTGCTTCCCTCTATGATATTCTACCAGTCTTTATACCCTACCGATACTGGTGCGTACCATTGGTCCCTACCGAGCCAGCGAGTTCGGCCTCTACTGGCTTAGCGGTATCTTTAATGCTTCCCCCATCTATCAGAGGCGTTAGAGACTACTGTTGGGCGGGAAATGTTCTGAATTTTGCTCAGTGGCCTCCTTTGGAGATATGAGGTTCTTTTACGTGCCGTAAAGCTACGACACGGGACCCACGGCTTAAAGTCCCTCCCGGAGGACTTGTTCCCTGAATTTTCCGCCCTTAAAAATTCCACGACCTCCGCCGGGTTTGAACCCCCATACCTTGAGTCACGAGGTGGGAACGTTACCCCTAGACTACGGAGGCTGCTTTGTTAGGAACTAAGTGTATCACAGATATCACACTGCAGAGAATCAGAGATTATGTTTTCCTGCATAAACGAGTAAAGGGAGCTAATACTTTCTGTAAGTTTTCCTCCCGCTGACTGAGTCTGCTGACTCTTGTACACTTCTTAAAGAATTGCAACGGTTTATATTGTGATCAGACTTCGGAGGTGGGCACTTTTAGGGAACCTACGTCAGAGAAGGGGGAAGAACATTTAGTCTTCCTCCTGACAGCCATAATGCTTTTCCCCCCTACATTCCTATCTGTCCCTATTCCATACATAAACCTGGCGCCACGGCGCCATAGTGCCAGACTGACAAAAAAACGACGCTAGCTACAGTTGCGATTCTGGCGCCGACACTGAGGCGCCGGACGACTACATTTTAGGGTAACAACGACCAGTCGTCTTCATTTGTTTCCAACGCATAACCTTAAAAATGATTTTTCATTCTCAAGTACGGGATGAGGATTTTGGTGTTTCTGGCACGTCCAAAACTAAACGGCAGAATTGAGATGGACTTTTAGGGTTGATCTGGAAGGCGAGGAAACAGAACACCAGTGGTGGAACACAAAAAACTGTTCTGCAGTGTGATGGAATGAAACATATTTATACGTGTTGTGGCGTTTAGACCCGTTGATAGGCAAAGACCTCGAAGTTTACGAGTACAGCCGTTGCTATGCAATAGGCGAATCAACAATCGGCTATTCCTAGATAAAGGATCGGTAAACACGCCTACAACAAAAATGAACTGTTGAAAGCTGCGTCTTCTGTTGGGTCCGCTCCGAGGACCAAACCGGCTCAGTGGAACTGTACTCTTTGCGGTAATAGTCCTTATGTAACATCCTCTCTGACGAGAAGAAGTAACCCATCTTCTCGTCAGAGAGGATGTTACATAAGGACTATTACCGCAAGAGTACAGTTGGAAAAAAATATCTGATCGTGGGACTCAAAGTGCCTGACGCCAAGACTAACTGATGGGCGATCAACCGCCAGTCGTAAAGTAACTTTGACTTTGACTTTGAGAAGAGGTAACCCGTGTGGAGGCGGTGTCGAATACCTCCACCGTGACCATGCGAGTCGTATGAGATGACGAAAATGGAAGTCTCAGTTTTGATAGAGTAAAATAAGGTCGCGAGTCCCAAGGGACTCGGACCCGAGAGAGACTGCGCTGGCAAGGACCAGCAGCATATACAAGAGACAAACGCGTGCTCTCGTCAGAGAGGACGGCCCACAAAAGAAGACAGTAACTGTGAAAGTGTAATAAATATCTGCTGATGAGCCCTAGATGGGGCTCGAAACCAAGACTGACTGACTGACTGACTGACTGAGAGTCAGTCGCAATGTGACTTTGAGATGAGGTAGCAAAGAGATATTTGGCAGTTGCAGTAAGGAATTGAGAGAGTTCATTTGCGGGATAGTCGCCATCAAGAAGGATTTCAAGTGTTGACATCCGTTACCAGGAAACGGCTGTTGAAGTCACGGCAGGCTGGAGGAAGCTTAGTGTTAGCAGCAGTGATTTTTAAAGAGTGGAGATCAGCTATAGTGCCCTATTCCTTGTAGTTCTGACTGTGTCAATAAATCCGTATCAAATCCATACCCCGTCTATAGTCACACCCCTAAAACGTAACAATATTTATAGAATGGTGGATGATATTAAAAGTAACCCTTTGTTAAATAGGGTTAGTGGAAATGTTACTGCTTTCAGTTCATGTGGGGGAAAGGTCTGATACAGACCTTATATTTCGATAAAACCACGAATGATCCAAACTAGGGGAGTGCTTTCCATAGCTCAAAAAATCAATGTACCATGAATGTGGTTAGTCACATATGACTGAGGTCCCCCACGGAGCACAGGGAATGAGATGATCTGTTTTATGATTAATTTTCCAGAACTGTCCACTCCACAGATACACCTGCCGTTAGCATTTGCTTGTATTTCATTTGAGGACTGTTAGCGTCCCTTGCATAGCTGAAGAATTGAAGAATTCCGTCTTATGGAATGTGGCGCCGTGTAGATATTGGGTAAATCGACGTTACGGAGGAACATATTACATCCACCTTCAGGGTAAAGAAATCCGCGAGCGAGGAACCGGCGTAAGCAGGTGTCTGCAGCCATTTATCTGTGATAGCGACTGGCGGCTTTTCAAGAAGGGCTCAGCTCCATGAAGTCTGTACTGCATTTTTGGAACAGCCGAACGTTATCCACGGTGCTCAACTTATTTTTCGGGAAGCAAAGGATTAAAAGAAAGGTAAAACTATCCCTGTAACAGGCCATGGAGGCCCATAGGGTTGTGAGACGTTGAGGTTCCCACATTTCGCAGGAAATCGGTTCATTGATGGCGGTAATGTTGTCAGCCTTACGCGCCAAACACCTTTCACCTCCTGGTCGAATCCTTGTGCTCATTTCTATTAGAGTTTGCGACGACCTCAGGGTCAGAGTACGGCTGGAATGATTAGGCCAATTGAAAAATCCAATAACCTCATCGGAAATCAAAACCGTGACTTTCAGGTTTGTAGCGTAGTGCCTCAACCAACTACGCTAACGCGTGCCCACTGAATTGGAGGTTTAGTAAAGCTTATTCTTCCTTCTTTAAAAGGAACTCTTGCATTGGCTACATACGGGTGCAGTAAGCCCTGTGCTCACGCATGTGCAGTTGTCTGGAGCTGGCTAGGGCAACAAGGAACTTCAACAGAGGCTGCGGTGTGTATGGTCCCTATGGATGCCCTCCAGGTTCTGAGAGTTGAACAGAATAATACGCTCCATTGTGTCACACTTGTAGCACACGTGTTTGATATAACTAGGAAATAAACCGACATAATTTAAACATGGCTTGAAATTTTCTCTCATTTTCACCGCAGTGTAAAGTCTGCACTTCATAACCTCTCCGTCAAGAATATTAAGAATATCTTCACTTATGTAAACCGAATCTATAACCATTACATAAATTACATTAATTTATGTATATAATGGATAGATTTACAACTATTTATAGAACAATTCTCTTCACACGCATATTTATTTAGAAAGTAAAAGGTAAAGTTGTTCGTGGACATAACTAATTAAGCACTACGCCATTAAGGCGGATGGAGGAATGGATATTAAATTCAAATTTTATTGACCTCGGCTTCTTTGCCACGTGTACCCATTGGGATAGGAGGCTGTTGGGCCACAGATCCGGTTTGGACGAAGTGGAGGAGACCAGCATTTTCTTTATTTTAGCTGAACACTTACGTTTGTAGTCAGTTTACAATTTCTGATGGTCCTCGTCAGCGCAGTTATTCTCGGGTTCGAGTCCCCTGGGACTCATGACCATATTTTACTGTCTCAGATTCCATATTCCCCCACTGGAGGGTCAGGTTCCCTTATTTATATCCTCCAGGAACAGGGTGGCCCAGTTACATTCCCTTTATGTCACCTCCTAAGACTAGTAGCACTTGGTGGTGGTATTCTCACTCATCCTGGGAGAGAAAGTAAGAAAGAAAGAATTGGGGGCTGTTGTGAGAGACACTACATTTGGGGGGCAAGAAACCATATCTCCGGTTTTTAAGGTTCCTAGGCAGCGCCTGTTTTTCCTTCTGGTATGATCTGAATTAATATTAATATGAAGCTGGAAGGGTTGCATTATAGTAAAATTTAAACTAAGTTTCGGAGGGCTATATTAGGAAGAAATTTTGATGTTACTTGTGGGAGGGCTGCATGCTCACTCAGCAAGTCAAAGTCACATTGCGACTGATGGGGCTCATGACCAGATATTAATTATTACCCTTTGACAGTTAAAGTCTTGTTTCTGTGGGGCGCCTTCTCTGACGAGAGGACGGGTCTATCTTTTGTATATGCTGCTGGCCCTTGACAGCGCAGTCTTACTAGGGTCCGAGTCCCTTGGGACTCGCGACAATATTTTACTGTCTCAGAATTGAGACTTCCTTTTTCGTCGCCTCCTGCGACTCGCAGGGTAACGGTTGAAGTAGAGTTCTCTCTATATAGCCTCGGGGAGGACCCAACAGAAAACACCGCCTCCAAAAGTTTTATTGTTATGGTTCCCTATCCATGATATCGTTGAAATGCCTATCGGCCACTACTAAGCAACACATCTTTTTCTTCGTGATCCTTGCATAGCAACGGTATTCCACTCTTTAATGATATTTACCTGTAAAAATTACAAGTTAGTTACATGACACTCAATGATCTTGTCAATTTTGTGTCCTGTGAAAAGCTCTTTTCTTTCCTTTGTTAATATATTCCGACACGAATCGTGAAATTGACCCGGTCGCAGGCCTGGTACAGAGCACAGTAGCTTGTATTTACGATACGGGTAGGTTTAGCCCCCGTCGCGACACCGTTTCAGCAATAGTGTACACAGTTCAGATCAATATCACTTTGGCTTCCCTCCAACTCTCCCAATGCATCATTTCGGCAACGAACAGAAATACTAAGACCCGATTGTAAGTTGCAGTACGTTCTCTAACCGGAGACTGCTCCACTCTTTGGAGTAATATTATATTGTCTCACGTTCTAGTATCTGTATTTAGAATTATAGTTGTTACGATTGTTGAAATAAATATTACTGCATTCTGAAATGTCACACAATGCGATCTGGTAGGATTTTTCTTAAGTTTCATAGAAACACATCGCACTTTTGTCTAGAGGACACAACACAGTCGCAGCTGGGGAAAGCCGAAACGTCGAGTCATTAAAATTACTCGCTCTGTGTCTGGTAAAGGAACCTGATGTTTCCAAGCCGTCAACGCAAAATTCCGTCTTGGGACAAGATAGTAAACATTTCTCATCTACGTATCAGTTAAACGTCCTCTATATGGCAACGTCATGGATTTCATTTAATTAATAAATATATATAAGGGGACGGTTTATGACCATGCTGTGTGTTGTATGTTCTCACGTCGTATTTATTTTCATGTACTTGCATAGGTGTTACGCTGTTTAAAACTGTAACACCTGAATGTTATAACGGATATTTAAAATATATTTATTAACGCTTTTGCTCGAAGTCGTCAGTTGGATTTTATCTGTAGGAAAACATCACAAATCAGCGTGTATCTATCTCTCTCAGCGTCTATATATCTATAGCTTTACAGCCCTTTGTTGGGCCTTAGCTGCTTTCTCAGTTTCTTGATCTATACGCAGTTGGTAGGACTCCTTGGATGGGAGATCACCCCGTCGCGAGTCCCCTATCTACATATGTAACAACACAAATACAGAATAAACGCATACAATATAGACATCTATGCCTTGAGTTGAATTCGAACTCACGATCCCAGCATTCAAGCGAACGAAAATGTTTATTGCCTAGACTGCGCGGCCATTTTGAAAGGCTAGAATTAATATTTAGAACTTCCAAACAATCAAGTAATAGCGAGCAACACGCTACAGACTTTAAGCTGTGCTTTCATTTCTTCACAGCAACGTGATACTGGATTATATTGGCATTATTAATTGATTTAAAGAAGTTTTGAGGTTCGCTTATTGGTTTTAGCGTGTTGTATCTGGACTACAAAATGGATTTCCCTTTTAAATTTTTCTTACTTTTATTTCTGTTTACTTATAAATGCTTGCGTTTATCTATTTCCTAATTTATCTTTTATCGATTACCTTTGACATACAAAAGATAAACCATAGATTAATAAAATATCGTATAGAATAATCTACTTCTGGAGCAACCTCCGATCCATCAAATTTTCCCTAATTTAACCATTCTTCCTCTAACCTAAACCTCCTACGACCAAGCCTAATGCCATATTATGTGCAAGAAATACCAGACACGAATTTTACACATGTGACATTTATTACTTTTATACGCGGTAGTGTAGTTGGTTGAGGCTCTATGATACAAGCCGGAAGGTCGCGGGTTTGAGTACCGGTAAGGTGTATTTTTTCGATTGACCTAATCCTTCCAGCCGCACTATGGACCCTTGGGGTCGGCTCAGCCTATAACTGAAATGAGTACCAGGAATCTTCCTGAGACGTAAAGGACGGGCGACGCGTAGGGCTGACACCTCACCGCCATCTGTGAGCCAGTTGTCTAGAGAGAATGTGGGAGCCTCGACGTCTCACAAACCTATGCGCCCCCACGGCCTGTTACACGGATAACTTTACTTCTTTTAACTTTTATATTATATTATTGCAGGCGTGTCTATGTAACTCGAATGGCAGAAGGCGAATGTTCTGTTTCGTTATCAAGTATTCAGAAGTTCTAGCAAATCCGATCAGAGCCCTCTGAAGCGAGAGACATTGAGAATGATTTGTGTCAGCCATCTTCCTTCATATATTGCGAAGTTGCTACAAGAGGGTAACATGAAATAATTATTGTGGAAAATTAAGCCGCAGCTGTCAGATGATGTGTAAGCATATCAAACACGGATCACTTACATATGCAGTACTCACAGTCCGAGACAACGTTGAAAGTCACGTCCCTGTGCCTCACTTAATAAGTTATCAACTAAAGATAACCTCCCATGTTCGCAAGGTCACACGTAATTTATTAAACAAATAAATTAGTTGAAGTCAGTTCACAGTAACAGAATAATAGCAAGAAAGGAATTAGGCTTGTGATTTGAAGTTAAAATGAGACTCCTAAACTCCGTTGCCAGGATACGACTAGTGAAAACTGATAAATTTAGTGCGTGTATAGAATATCGATATCGCTGTACTGTCTGTAGTTCGGAGTACTGTGTATAGGGTGTCAGTAAATCCAATCACCTGATCCAAAACCCTTCTGATAAGTCACGCGCCTCCCTATAGCGACAATATTTTTTTTTTAATTTCGTTTCCATACACTTATGCAAAGTGTTGAAAATTGTAAAATATTCTACCTTTTAATTTCTTTAGTATTTTAAATTTAACTCCGGATTTCTTAAACCAACTCGCTTGGTCTTTTATGAACAGCCACTTGATCGAAATAAAAAGTGAAAGAAAATCACAGAAAGAGACAAATCTACAGAGAACAGAAGCAAAAAAAAAATCTTTGCTTGGTTGGAAAATTGGAACCTGTGTAACTATGGCTGCAGCAAAAACTTTTTCCATAGATGGCAAACAGAGAGAGACGAAAGAATGGGCTAGCAGTTGGATTCCGTACTTTCTATTTTTTCTATTGATCCTTTTCTCACAGTGGATCTTTTCCCAGCGTTATATTCAGTATTTTTGGAGTTTGGTTAAAAGTATTCCCATAAGTTCTCAAACATTCGTCATATAAAAACTGTTTCCTCTACTATGGATCCTTACACTCAAACACAGGAATTTATTGTATTATGAAAATTTTATTTGAACGTCGAATTAGTTTGGAACGTCATAAAACCAGATGAACTTTGTACACCTGACGAAATATTTGACGTATTCAGTGGTTAAGTGTTTTTTGTGTATGCGATTCAACCACAACAGATGGGTGAAAAAGCGAAATTTGTCACACAGATCCAGCAGTACAACGCATGCAGTAACAGGAGCAAGGAGCAGTACAACGCACGCAGTAACAGGAGCAAGAGCAGTACAACGCATGCAGTAACAGGAGCAAAACACAACACAGAACACGATACACAAATGTATATAGGAAGAATGCTCACATAGAAGAGGATTGGTATAATTCGCGTGTTTGAGTGCTACGTAGGAAGAATCCTGAAAAGCTTTATTATTTAGAATTCATCGTCCTATATGACGAATACAGATTTTAGTCATTTTAGAATGAAGACATCATGGCATGCAGTACAGTAGTTTAACGTGCATAAAGACACCTGAAGATGGCACATTAGTGCTGAAATATGTAGTGTGGAAGTGAAGAATAAGGTGAAAAAAGTGTATACACTGTAAGACGGTCAGCATAAACCATGGACATGAATCAGTGTAACAGGACGCTAAAATATAATATTGTCATTGAGAGAGCTAAATCTTTCAAATTTCTTCTTCATCGAATTAAGTTACGTTTATATACTGGACAAAATAAAAAAAAACAGCAATCCCGAGTGTTATGCGCCATCGTCAGAACACTTTTCAATTGATTTGTTGAAGACTCATTTCGTCCTTGAATCTAATCTCGATCAGTCAAATCCAGTCTGCAGGCAACTTATCTAAAATCAGTTTTAAATCCACATCTTTCCTCATTTTCCATTTCAGCGTTCCCTATTTCATGTTTCTAAAACGTAACACAACTAAATATTTATATACTTTATACTTTAAGCATCCGATCTCTGTGCTATATCGTGAACTTCTTCAGCTTACCTGATATGTGGGAAGAACATGATTCTTTGTATAGATAATTTACTGACTGATTGCTAAGTTCCTGCTGGTCCTCGCCAGCACAGTGATCTTTGTTTCCGATTCCCACGGGACTCACGACCAAATTTTACCTTCTGACGGCTCTTAGAGCTTCCACGCGACTCTTGATTTCATCTGTAATTCGTCTGCAATAATATAAGCTTTAAATGTCAAAGCTGAAGCTAGGTCAAAACGTTCAAGAGAACATGGCACAACACCAATACAGGTAAAAATTAGTTGACGGTTTTCTGCAGAATGATCGCCGTTTATTCGGATGAATGAATGAAACCTCAAATAGTACGCGTTATTGAAAAGACTACTCGAAAGAAGTTCATTATCAATAGAAAACAAACTCCTCCTTTACAAAGCAGAACTCAAACCCATATGGGCCAATGGAATTTAGCTATGGGGGAGAACCTCCAATTCCAAGATCGAAATCCTCCAGCGCTTTCAATCCAAGACTCTCCGATCCATTCTGAACGCAACTTGGTACATAAACAACCATAGGATTTCTTTTTTTAATTCGCATAGTGGGGGGTGGAGTCCAACTGGGTCCACTCGGCATGGCTGGCATTGATTGGCTTATTGTAGCATGCCCCGGGTGATTGTGATGATGGAGAATTTGGTGGAACGAAGCTTGGAAGGGAAAACCGAAGTACTCGGAGGAAACCTGCCCCAGCGCCACTTTGCCCACCACAAATCCCATTTGACCAGACCCAGAATCGAATCCGGACCGCCGCGGTGGGAACCAGCGACTGACCTCTTGAGCTATGGCGCGGCCTAAACAGCCACAGGACCCATGAAGCTCTACAAATGAACACAGCGCTCAGTGAAATAAAAAAGGGGAATACCAAATACTAAAGAAAATTTTAAAACTACAATAATGCACTCGCAGTGAACCTACTAGACAGTAGGGAAACTACACGTAGACTGACAAGGTACACCGTCTTAACTCTACCTGACAGACCTGAGTAAAACCACAATACAAGAATTAAAACGATATCTAAGTGAACAAAATAAGTATATGAGTTACGCCACTGGGCATAACTCATTGACGAACCAATACTTATTGAACATATACATTTATTGTAGATTCTGTAGATATATATATTTTTTAAAGTTCCGTAAATTGTTAAAAATACACATGCTAGGAAATGTAAAAGTTCACACATAACGCATAATTTCGCAATATGATATTTTGTTCCATAAACGCTGTAAAAGTTTAATTTAATCCTATTTATGGCCGCGTCATAGCTCAAGCGGTTAGTCGCTTGCTTCCCACAGCGGCGGCCCGGGTTCGATCCCGGGTCCGGTCAGGGATTTCTGGTGCACAAAGTGGCGCTGGGGCAGGTTTCCTCCGAGTTCTTCAGTTTCCCCTGTCAATATTCATTCCACCAATTGCTCCACAATCACCCTTACCTATCATCTGGGGCTGGTACAATAGGCCAAAAGTGGGCGCAGTACAAGGGACTTAGTCCCACCCCACTAGCAATAAAAAACGACCAATTAAGCTGTTTTGCACCAGTAATTCTGTGTTCATTTTTTCGTGTTGATGCTTTGTTCGCTAGAGCAGGGTCGGATGTTGAGAATAAAATACACCATCGACGACATCTTCACAAGACACGCGATGCGAAAGGAAGGAAAGCACTTGTTTTTATCTCGGAGAACAGAGCCTTCCTGTCGTGACCGCCGTTAAAACTATCTACCCTCGGGGTTCCACAAACCTTCAGCACCGCTACAAAACCCATCTCCACAATACCAGAAAGTATTCCATGTACAGAGTGAAAACCAACGCACTGCATTAATTGCTTTCATTACAACTATATACTGCATGACTTTTTTTTCTTGTATGAACATCGTTCCATTGTCTAAGTTTTATTTAACTTTTCAGAATTTATTTGTACTCTGGTCCTGCGGATGTTTGTCTTTAAGTGGACAATGTCCAATATACTGTTGTTATTATAAGAAGAAACGAGAATTGTTTCTCAGTTGTGAGATGTTCTAACGCCGATTCAAATATAAGTAAAATCATGTTATGAGTTGTGTACTTTCCACTTCGCTTTTCAAACAAAATGAAGTCACTTTGTGTCTCGTTTGTTTGCTGTTTCTCGGAACACGGACGTGCAGAACAGAAGATTGAAACCCTTCGGAATGAGAGACAATGACTACATCTTTTGTTTCCAGTAGATCTCTTGGCTTCTGGGTGGGATTCTGAATGTTCACGTTCTATGCAGGAAAAGATGATTATCAGTGTTAAGCAGATAGCGTACTCTGCAGTCAGTCCATTAGAGCATCAGCACAGAATATCAGGGAATTATATTTTAAGATTAATGTTTTAGGGAGAGGCAAATTACAGAGCTCTGCATTCGGATGAGCGATGTACAGCGAAAGATGATGTTGATGGAAGAAATATAACGAGGTAATTAATGATAATCACAGTGGAAACTGTGGAGCTATCCCACCACGATATTAACCACTCTTCAAAGTTAGGTATTTCAAGTAGGATTCAAAAAAGAAATACAAAGTATATATTTTTTTCTCTCTGTCATAATTAACAGGTTCCAAAGTAAAACCGTTTCAAACATATTTACTCGTAATGTACAGTTAGGTTAAAAGATATTGAGCACTGCGATATTGTTTTGGTTGATATTAAGAAGAATTTTATTTAAGGCTCTTTGTACTTATATATACGTGCATGCCACGTAACTCAGTGATTATATCCGGGTTGTGGATTGGTATCTGGATTTATTGAACAAATGTTACACATTCCAAAAATAACTGTAAACACAGCACATATAAAGTATTTTTAGTTTGTCTTCATCAGTCGTTGCCGGGTGATGGCTTTCGATATTGTCCTTTGCTTCCTTGCTCTCGTTCTTACCGGCTGGTCACTGTCTCATAATTAACTGTCCTGCTTATAACATCTCGGCACGGACCTCACAGAAACACAGTTTCTCTGTTGCGTTTCTAATTGTTGCCATGGAAAGGTGCTTGATTGCGAAGTCGTTAATCAGTAACGGCTGTTATACTTTTGCTTATCTTGAGGTAGTTCTCCAGCAACGGGTTCAAGTTAAACCTCTATGGACCCGGGGGTCGGGGTATATCGATTAGAATTTTATTTTTTGTAACGTGTGCTCGAATGCAACGATGTGGCCCTTTGTTGTACTGCTGTTATGTCGTGAGACCACAGTTTTACACTTTTCAGTTTCTGCAGTAAGAGATTCATGCTTGTGGAGAATGGGGGATGACCTTACCCACAGCATGGCAGTCCCTTCGTCGTGGTGGTGGGGGAGTCATTCATGTGGACGCGTCACGCAACAAGATGCATGGCACTGTCAGCTGGTCAGGTAGCCGAAAGGTAGTTCACCGGGTGACGTAAAAGCCATTAGTACTGTTTCTTATTTCAGGACTTTCTTCACCCCCTGTAGTTACAGAATATATTAGAGGGGAATTGTGGGAGGCGGTTTGCTGACAGCCGGTATGTAGTTATTTGTTGTAATAAAAACTCAATCTGTCCTGAACCCCGAAATTTAAAAGTTATTTAGCACAAATTATCTCAAATGGACCAAAATATCTTAGTGTTTAATTAACAGTTATATGTGATGTCCTTAATTGTGTGTGATAATGAAATAATATTTTTTTTGCTAGTGGGGTGGGTCTAAGCCCCTTGTACTGCGGCCACTTCTGGCCTATTGTACCAGCCCCAGATGATATGTGAGGGTGATTGTGGAGCAATTGATGGAATGAAGATTTGCAGGGGAAACCGAGGTACTCAGAGAAAACCTGTCCCAACGCCACTTTGTCCACCACAAATCCCATTTGACCAGACACGGGATCGAACACTGGCCGCCGCGATGGGAAGCCAGCGACTAACCGTTTGAGTTATGGCGCTGCCTTATATAATGGGTTAATAACAATAATAATACTCTCGCCATGACATAAAAGCGTCTAGTCATAGGGTGACTGCATTCATAGTCAAAGTACTTTTTACTGTCACCGATTTGAGACTTCCTTTTTCGTTCTCTCTTACTACTCGCGGGGTCACGGTGGAGGTATTCGACCCCGCTACTGCGACTCCTTATATAAGCTACCTGGTATCCTTGGAAATTCCTTTGCACGAGTCCTTTGTCATGAATATGTGCTTATTGAAACGTTTGCTGTTAAGCAACTGAAGTCCTATTGCTGACTGCGTTTGGAATGTGTTTAAGTGCTTTCATAGCTTGTTTTGAGCAAATCAGTCACAATATTATTAGTATACAGAATTTTGTATACAAAATTTTGCAACAAATGTGATTAAAAAAGTATGCATCTTAAAATAAAATTCAATCGGTATAAAATAATGCATATAAAATGTGTTTCGCTTAGTGAGGGGGCGGAGTCCAGTTGGGTTCACTCGGCACGGCGGCCAATGATTGGCCTATTGTACCTGCACCGTGTGATTATGATGATAGAGAATTGGTGGAATGAAGATTGGCAGGGGAAACCGAAGTACTCTAAGAAAACCCGCACCACAGCCACTTTGTCCACCACAAATTCCACTTCACCAGACCCGGGATCAAACCCGAGCCGCCGCGGTGGGAAGCCAGCGACTAACCGTTTGAGCTATGGTGCGGTCTTATAAAATGTGTTAGAATACTGGTAATTGTTGCAGTAGGTAAAAAAACTGAAGTGATGGTATTCGGTAATTGACCAGGCGTTCATTTGGAGAGACTGAAAAAAACAAAACAAAACGCGAGCCCGCAGTCCAGCTATGATTACACCCAATATTCCCCAGTACACGTCGATAGCGTCACTTGTCCAACATACTCGGTCTGGTCGAATATCTTTGCGTAGTGGCCATCACTCGGAGTCCTATGTTTGGATCGATGTTGTCTGCCCTGTCTCCCTAGAAGGTTTGTGAGGTAATATTGTCACGTGACAATTACGGATTTGACGGGGTTATTTTATTGGACAATTACGCCAGGCGGAACTACAGACAATTATCACACACGATAATTATAACACTTCTTAACTGCGAACAATGGACACGCTGACGTTCCTTGTAACTACACAACATGAAGACTTCTGTGGGTCTTCTCTTGCTGATCACTGATGTGTTCTCCACTCGTCTTCTTCTATATCGACGTCTTCCTGTCGAATCTCCTCGAAGAGTCTTCACTGTTCCCTATATAGGCTCTGCACTGACCACCCACAGAAAACACATCGCTGTTTAGCAACTGATTTCATGTATTGTCAGGCGTGTCAAGCGATGGATTGCCTAACAATCGACGACCTACTGTCGGGCATTCGTTGCTATGATATTGTTACGTATTCGTCTCCTAGAAATGGCCCAATCTATCACAATTAGATTATGTCTGCTTCCTTCCATATACTTCAAGGTCTATCATTCTCAGTTCCACACAAAGCCTTGTAACCTACTCCGCTGCTACCCACATTCTCTTCCTCGCTTATCTTTCTACCCTGAAGATGGAGGCGATATGTTCCTCATAAACGTCTGTTCACATAAGATATACATGGTGCAACATCCTACAAGACGGTATCTTTTATTGTCACCGCTGTAAAAACCACAAATCCCACAAAACACGCTTGGTTTTAGGCATTTTGCAGAATGAAAATGAACGTACAATTCATGAAACAAAAATGGGCTGTATTTACATGCGTTGTTTGGCACGTGATAACCAGTCAAATTATCTGACTTTATACATGAATACTGTTAAATATGCAGCACCTGTTGAAATGCAAAATCCATTAAAAACTGAACCGGATGACAGGGTACAGCGTGACACTAGGAACGCCAGGACGAGTATTCCACAATTAGTGCTTCATTTAACTTTCAGATGTCGCCGAGCGAGACTGTCACAATATGCTAATGGATTTAGTTCGATAATATTCCGCACGGAGCTCTCCACCCCAATGTTATTCCTGTTTAAAAATGCATAAACTGCAGTTGAAAGTGATATATCCGTTACACGTCTGGGTACGATGTTCAAATACGAGCATCAAGGATATTGTTTGGGTAGAATATTACAGGATTAATGACATATATTTTGTTCAATAAAATCTTTGTTATAAATAATAATTTTGGGGTTGAACATTAAGTGATTAGTAACATAATTTTGTTTAAAAATCTCTCCTAAAAATTAATTATTTGGCTAAAATTTTAACTAATTAATATCATATATTTTTAACTTTATTCATTCTGGTCTGTCACACTAGTTAATTATTATAAAATAATTTGGCAATACCATCCAGTGTGACTCAGTGTATATTTGTTTATATATATATATATTTGTGTGTGTTTGTGTGTGTTTTAATCTCTTCTGAAGATAGTTACAACTGACCGAAATATGTAAAGGAATTATATATAAGCAAATATGCACTAAGTCACAATGGAAGGTGTTGCCAAATCATTTTATAATAACATATATTTTGTTGAATAAAATGTCTGTGACATATGCATTGCTCCGTGGTTGTAGTCCGCAAGCGAAGTATACAGACCGAGCAACCGCCGCTTGTCGTCGAAGTTAGTGCCAAGTTTAGCGGAAAGTGGGTGTCACGTGGTCGGGGCAACGAATCCTCACGGCCATTAATTTCGGTTAATCTAGACTGGAGCCGCTATTTCCTTCAAACAGCTCCTCAATTATCCTCACGAGGCTGAGTGAACCCCGTTTCAGACCCACTACTTCTAAAAAAATCTGGTAGCGCCGGGAATCTACCCCGAACCTCTGGATCTGTAGCCAGGAATTCTGACCACTAGACCACAGAGGCGGTCTATTACACGATACATAACATATATTTATTATAAAAAGTTATTTGAAAAATAAATTGTTTTGGTAGAGCACTAAATGATGAANACACTACATGTCACTATAACGGTTTGACGACTCTATACACGTTATATTTTAGCGTCCTGTTGCACTGATTCAAGTCCATGATTTATTTCACCGTCTTCTAGTGCATACACTTATCTACTTCACTCCTCTCACTCGCACTAGATGTTTCGGCACAAAAGTGCCATCCTCAGGTGCTTATTTGCTTAACGTTAAACTAGTTCATTACATGCCTTGTCGTCTTCATCTGAGGATGGCACTTTTATGCCGAAACATGTAGTGCGAGTGAGAGGAGTGAAGTAGATAAGTGTATGCACTAGAAGACGGTGAAATAAATCATGGACTTGAATCAGTGCAACAGGACGCTAAAATATAACGTGTATAGAGTCGTCAAACCGTTATAGTGACATGTAGTGTTCAGTAAATCCAAATATACATGACACCTCGTATCTAATTATTAACACGTGACAATACCATAAACTTGACTGTCTAGGTTTCTAATCTTGTCACTGCCCAATATTCGGATGTGGGTCGAGACACACAAGTTGCGAATGTTAGCCTCGGAACTAGGTGCAACTTTATACCGTTCTGTCCTAGAGGTGGAAAGGAGTAGTAACACTGATGTGGAATTCTCTAAATGTAGAATTTCACTCGATACAGTTAGGTAAAACTAAGTAAAGGTATCCATGTAACAGGCAATGGAGGCCCATAGAGTTGTGAGACATCGAGGCTCCCACATTTTCTAGACAATCAGCTCACAGACGGCGATGAGGCTGTCAGCTTTACGCTCCGGCCGCCCTTTATCCCCAGGAATATTCCTGGTACTCATTTCTTTTATAGGCTGAGTCGATCCCAGTGACATAGTGCAGCTGGAAAGATTAGTTCAACTTAAAAGTTCCACCTCATCGGGATTCTATCTAGCGATCTTCCGGCTTGAAGCATAGTGCCTCAACCAACTACGCTACCGCGTGTCCTTATGATTAGGTACTGAGGTCAATGCAAAGGATATGGCGATACAGTGAGCCACCTGACGGAACACACACACAACTTATCACTGGACACTTGACCGATGTTCCTTCGCACCGCTAGGTTCCTCATGAAGGCGGCAGAGGGCATCACAACGCCGAATTACAATTAAAACTGCAGCTGAAATAATTGAGTTTCTGGCTGATTCCCTGCAGGTTTCGGGTCTGCTGTGGCAGAAGGTGGGGATGTCGTGTTCTCTCCTCCCGTCGATCCTGTAGTTTCTGGTCAGTCATGTTAAATTAGATTTTGAGCCAATTAAAACTTTTCCTATCGTACCCAGGGAATCTTTTTTTATGCTGTTCAACCATTGGACTTC
Organism: Cryptotermes secundus; assembly: GCF_002891405.2. Taxonomy (NCBI): domain Eukaryota; kingdom Metazoa; phylum Arthropoda; class Insecta; order Blattodea; family Kalotermitidae; genus Cryptotermes; species Cryptotermes secundus. The sequence goes on along the minus strand of NW_019719361.1, from coordinate 588,376 downwards.
AGGGCTTAAAGCGGGGAAACACATGGACCATGTGCTTGTGTCTGCTGGCTGGACAAAACTGGCACAAGTTGCAATCGCAACTTCTTATAGCAAACATGAATTATGCTTAATAACTGGCGAAATCTGAAAGTATTGTCCAGTGATTGAGATTAGCTCTTTCTAAGGTCCCAAACTGAGTAGGTATCTTCCAACCTGAAAACGGAAACAGATCCAGTTTCCGAAACGTCGTGTCCCATATTACCTAGAATTCCGAACGATAGAAAATGTCCAAAAACCCAGTAATTTTGTATGAATTCTGCTTTCCTGACAGTGACATATTTCTGCCTCTCCATGCAAAATCAAACTTAGTAAGCCTATCGTAAAAATATATTAACAATCGCTTATTTCAGGTTCTTCCCAATTCACTATTTACATGCATCCTCTCATTCGACACTTTTTAAAGGCTACTGTCACATATCCAAGGTTACTTGACGAAAAACAATGGGTTCTGGGTTGGGTGATTGAATTTATTGGCACTACTTTACAATTACAATCAATTAAGACACCTCACAGTCAACGGCTGCTTAAGATTCGCTCCGTTGTTACCGGTCTATGTGTTTTTTTCTTTTCGGCTTCGACTGCCTTGTACGACGACTGTCTGACAAATGCCTAGCGGTTGAACTCTCCTGAGCTAACTTCCAGGCGGCCGGAATATAGATCACTACCTCGAACAGTTCGTGTTAATCTGTTTTCCTTTGCCACGAAACGTTCTTATAGAATCGCTGCGCAGCAATATATTATTTCATGTCTATTCGTTGCAGCGGGAACGAGTTGTAGGCAAGCCGTTGCTTAGCAGTGGATTTCTGCTCTGGCTCCACTATTCCAGCTTCAAGGCGTCGGAAAGTGTGGTTTAATAAAGTAAACGTCCTCCATATTATAGTGTCGTATTTGACGAAAACATTGTTTTTTATCCAGCCCTGAAATAATTTTTATTTTGTTGGACATTTACGTTGCCGACTTCCGGGAAGTACTCACCTACTTCCATTACTCTACAGTGTGAGCATATAATGTGACAAGAAGAAAAAACGTTAGCATATATGCGAAATGAAGTAAATAAACCATACAATCTGGGAAGTACCTCTGTTAGTATTATACATACACCCAGAAACAAACTCCGTGGCTTTAATCCTCAAGCAACCCATATCGACCGAGCAACCGCCGCTTATCGGCGAAGTTAGTGCCAACTTTTGCGGATAGAGGTGTCGCGTGGTCAAGACAAGTGATCACCACGGCCGTTAATTTCCGTTTTCTAGACCGGAACCGCTATTTCCATTCAAATAGCTCCTCAGTTATCCTCAAGAGGCTAAGTGGATCCCATTCCAGACCCAGAACTTCTCAGAAAATCTGGTAGCGCCGGGAATCGAACCTCGGCCTCTGGATCTGTAGGCAAGAACTCTGACCACTAGACCACAGAAGCGGTGGTCCATACACACACAAATACGGACATGGCGAGGAATAGAGATCAATTTTGTTTACAAAATGAATGTACGAGTAATTCAGAAAGTCTGTATCTTTAGTTACATATCTTGTTCACATCCTTTTCGCTTGATATGAGATATGTGAATTCATAAATCTTCACTCATCAGTGATTAGGATGATCAATTCCGTCGATCGATGCTCATTTAAACGTAATTCCATCTGATAACCTGCATATTGCATTACTCCGACATCTAGTGACACAAATATGAAATTTAGTAATCCGTTAGTATCCGTTCGTTAATATAACGGAGCTGGTAGACGTGCCTTACAGTCTGTCGTTATAGCGACAGATACCAGTTTCGAATTTCATAAGTGTCACTTTTCAGTGATCAAGAATCAATACTCTTTTCTCCTTCCGGTTTCTAGACTGTTACGCACTTCCGGGAAAATGATACCTCCGTTTCTGATTGGAGCGCTGTGTGGAGACCTGTGTCCTAATGGTTAAGTTCTTAGGGAAGATGTCACAGGAGTATTTCATCACAATCCCTGTAGCTTACGCACAGCTTCTAGGGTTTACAGCTGTTTGAACAAATTAAGCAGTTCACCGGAAGTTCTAACACGATGAGCAGGTCCAGCAATATGATCGTCATTTGAAAGTGGGTGGGCATACTAAGTGCTTACAGCAGTTGAAAAGGTGTGCAATTGCTGAACGGGGACCATATACTCACTCATGGAGCTAAGCCTTTCTTGATAAGCTGCCAATTGTGTAGCTACTCAATAACTTCCCAGCATTTTATATTACCCGAAGGTTCATTACCGTGTTCACAAGAACCCGAAACAAAAAGAAAATTGATAATGTTCTTAAATAAAATAATTGTATTTCGTTTTATAAAACGTGTTACCACTTTCGTCACTGTGAGGAATCGAACACGAAAGATACGTTCTTATTTATGTCAATATAAAAATGATAAATTCCTATATTCTAGTTTCATCGTTTCAATCCTGTTTTCGTGAGTAATTTTTTGTCCTTTTTATCATAATTAATTGAAACATATTTATGTGGTTGTACCTCAGTATTTTCAAAATTATCTCTCTTTTTTTTTATACATAACAACTTATAATTCACTCTTACATAAGGACATTATGTCCTTCTGAATAATCATTCCAGCAGAATTATGACCCATAACGAAAACAAGTGAACCTCCTTCATTCTCGTGTATAGGCTACCTGTCACGCACTGATACAATCGGTGAAGTGTGTATAGAGGAACTTGAGCCTATCTACGCTTATGGGTCACGAACTGAGAGCTATAGTATGTTTGCAGTCATGTTTTGTTATCATCTTCACACTCCTATGTGTTCTCTGCATTTCAGTTATTATTATTATTATCATTCAGTCTGTCCCATATATTAATTTTATTGTGCTGAATACAATACAAAATAAAGTTACATACCATTTGTATTCTTCAGGATCAATACTTACTTAATTACCCATGGAGCTGAGTCATTCTTGAGGAGAAGCCAAATCTACAGCTACTCAAGAATTTCCCAGCATTTTATGGAACCCGAAGGTTCATTACCGTGTTCATAAGAGACCTCCACTGGTCCCTATCCTGAGCTAGATCAATCCAATCCATCCCATCATATCTCTCTAATATCCATTTTAATATTGTCCACCCACCTACGCCTTGGTCTTCCCAGTGGTCTCTTTCTTTCTCAGGATCAATACAGGTCTATGAATATGTGTGGGACGGGCTGATTATATTGTAACGGATTTGATCAAACGTTGCCAGAGAACAGCTCTGTAAACACGGTCCAACCTGCCACTGTTTCTTGTTGGTATCATAGTTTACTTACAGATGCTTGAAATTTAGGTACATTTGTAAATTGTACCGGTCTCTAGAAGTAAACAGACTTTATACAATCTCCTTTAACGTTCTAGAACTCGATATGTTTCCTATAGAAAACAGTCCTATTCATAAATGTGGTTTTGTCCTCAAAATACCCAGTGCTTATCTAAACTTTAACATCGCTTCAAAACACAGATGTGATGCGTTTTCTATTTTAATATCTTTAGAATTCATTATTCAGCAAATCTCTTATCTCACGTTACAGGTCTAATACATTTTGGTGGGAAATTATCACAAAATAATATAAGGAACAATTTCTTTGCGCTGAATAAACTTTTGTAATTTATACGCCGTCGTTAAATATTCTGTACTCCGAAAAGTGATGCTTGTAATCCTTGGTATGTGTAAAATTCAACACGTTGGCCACTGTTTTCAAAACATGGAAGTGAACATGTTTCACTTTTGCAGGCAATCTGTGAGCTGACAGTTGAAGCACTCTGCAACATTGATGGTTGGTAGGCCGTCGCAATGTAGCCAGTATACATGTTACCCTGACTGGGACACATGGCAAATTCATGGCCATCTGTGAGGGCGCATTGGTCGCGTACATTGATTCAAGGTTTGTGAGAACAAACTTTGTTACCTAAACGGAATCCAGGAAAAGCGGTGATTTCTTGGTCTAGGAATTCCCAAAACTTTTTATCCAAATTATCTGCAAAATGCGGGGATAGAATGAAGTAATCCCCAAGGATTATATAAAAATTGTCACGTGTATCAGTCACTCTTGACCGAATTTTGGATTAGATATTAGAATTATTGTCAACTTTAACACACAACTCGTAATTACATTAATTATAGCGCCTTCGCTGATTTTCACACTTCACAAATCACTAGAGTACAAAGTAAATCTTTTCCAGCTTGCAGTATCTTCAGTAGTAGTTGCCGCGTAACAGCTTCTAACAATAGCTCTTCCGCTGCTTTCATGCTCAAGTCCGTCCTCTCTGAATAACGGCTCTTTCCAACTGAAAAATTTTTGATAGAGAGAGAGAGAGAGAGAGAGAGAGAGAAAGAAGAAAGAAAGAAAGAAAGAAAGAAAGAAAGAGCTTCGATTTAAGAAGGTTCCCAGGCTTTGCCCGCTCGTCCTTCTGGTAAGAGTAAAGTGAAAGTGTAGGCGTTAAGATGATTAGAAGCAACGACTTGAGAGAGTTGAGAGAGAGGGGCCGCGGAGCTTTTAATTTCAAAAATTAGAGTTTACATGTATAATTTTGGTAATTTTTAACAGCAATGGACCGTAATTTTGATGAATTTAAATCGGGAGGGCTGCATGAGAAGCATGCAGTAGCAAAATTTTTGCTTCAATTTTCCTCCTTATAACCCCTCTGCACGGACCGAGTAGAACACCGTTTACAACCGGTACCTCTATAGTTGTATGCTTATCCGTTGCGTAGAAACGGCTTTACACGCTATATTATTTTTATTTGCAATTTTTTTTTTTAATTTTCTATTAAAGTCGATTTTCTTCCACCGAGCCGATTAAGTCAGAGAATTCCTACTAACTTTCAGCTCCGAATCCTTTGTCTTCCAGTCCCCAGTTTCTCAGAATTTTCTAAAGTTCTCATCTGCTACTTGTTATCCCTCCGCTGGTCACATTAGCCACGTGACCTAAGCATGAACTGTCTTCGCTCATTTAGACGCTGGAATCGTAGGTTCGAATCCCACTTAAGGCATGGATGTTTGGTGTGTGTATGCGTTTATTCTGTTTGTATTGTCCTGTATGTAGGTAGAGGCCTTGCGACGGGCTGATCACTCGTCCAAAGCTTCCTACCGTCGGTGTAAAATGATTTTTTTTCCTTGGCACTACAGCCCCAGTAGGTCTAGGCCTACCTCCATGAACTTCTCCGTTCACTTGGTTTTTCTATATCTTAGACATATGGTAGGACTCCTTGGGCGGGTGGTCAGCTCGTCGCAAGGCCTCTATCTGTACACAAACACAGAAAAACGCACACAAACATCCATGCCCTGAGTGGGATTCGAACCCACGATCCCGGCTTCCGAGCGAGCGAAGACAGTACATGCCTTAGACCGCTCGGCTACCGTGACCGGCAGTGTATAAGAATAATATATAAGAATTCAGTTCGTACCTCACAGGAAACAGATCCGAACCCACGATCCCGGCTTCCGAGCGAGCGAAGACAGTGCACGTCGTGTAAAATGATTACGGAACTGAATAAAAGGCCAAAGGACCTGTATGAGTTGGAAGAGCCATTGAAAAAAGAACTTACTGTTCCTCCATTACTGCGTACTCATGAAACACAGTTCCTTGTGGTTCGCTGCAGGCCTGACGACACAGCACTTCAGGGGTCTATACTTAAAGGCGTCATCATAGACGTGCAGAGTAATGAAGCTAATTAGTTACTTAAATAAATGAAGTTAATAAACACACGTTGACTGAAGAGAATGGGAAGTTTTGGGATCCAGTTATGTGTCAGAACGGACAGAATTACTGCGCTCGTGCCGTTGCGTAGCAACCGTGATGGTCTGCAGGGTATAGCAGATCAGCTGACCACACGACGGTTAATTGACATTGTGATGGTGTCCAGCGATTTGAGACAGTCAGTCCCATGTTGAATTGAAACCTCGTTTAGTCACTATTTGGTTACTGTTTAATAACACAGCCGTCGGTAATTGTGTATATGTCATGACCCTCATTGATTTTTAATCACACCCAGTAAACCCATATTAGCCTGTCTGACACAGCAGAATAAATGGGCAGGGTAAATGAATATTTATCCGAGTTTTGTGACTTCAGTTTTATGCTTTATTTAAAGACTGTCAGCTGTTTAGAGATAGAAAATACACTTGTAAAATAATTAAAAAGTAAAAAGTAAATGTATCCCTGTAACAGGCCGTGGAGGGCCATAGGGTTCTGAGATGTTGAGGTTCCACATTTTCTAGACAATCGGCTCACAGATGGCGGTAAGGTTCTCAGCTTTACGGGCCAGTCGCCTTTTCACCCCAGGAAGATTCCTGGTACTCATTTCTGTTAGAAGCTGAGTCGACCTCAGAGCCATAGTGCGGCTGGTAGGATTAGGTCAATTGAAAAAATCTAATGACCTCATCGGGACTTGAACCCTCGACCTTCCGGCTTGTAGCATGGTGCCTCAACCAACTACGCTACCTCTATATTTTATTTATATGGTCTGTAATTCAACATAGTATGTTTACCTGTGTTAACTGTTTGCTGCTTTATCTAAGTGGTACTGATAGGCAGGCGAAGTAGTTAGACATACCGTATTTACGCATGTATAGGCCGCAGCACAATTTTCAGACAGAAATTATAGAAAAAATAATTTTCTTGGAATATTATTTCAGGAGTAGAACACCCTGTATTACTAATTATGAATATATATTTTTTTTAAATGAAGTGTGATTTCGAATATTTCGAATATAAGCCGCACCCCAGTTTTCCTCTTGAATTTTTGGCAAAAAATGTGCGGCCTATACATGCGTAAATACGGTAATAGGCAAAATATTTAAGGGACCGGAACCCTAATAAAAAGCCCGTCCCTCTGAGATAGGAAAGTTGGCAAGGGGCTCATAAATAGCTAAATTAAAAAAAATAGAGTTATTCATAATCCCCAAAGACTGAATTGTCTTAATTTGAGGTCGGTACGGGGACAAGAAGTGAGCCCTTGCAGATGATGGCAGTGTTGATGTTGAATGTCTATATAGTGACGTAGTGTATCCCAAATTTTTAAACTAAGTCCTTTCCTGATATCTTACTTGCTTTCATGATCCATTTGCCACTATTAAGCAAATTCTCACAAACATTTCTTAACAGCTGCTTGTATTCCTAAATGTCCTCTTTCCTTCAGCACGCCATGACCATAAAATTGTAGCTAATTATATTTTATAATTCATTTCCTTCGCACCACACAACAACTGTATGTTGATTCTTTATCTGCCTAGTTTGTTGTGAACGTTCATTTCGTTAATACAAAATGTCGGGGGTAAATAGTCAGAACCAAGTGACAAAGGACTTCGTTGCGATGAAACATTACAAACTTACATACTAATAAAGGACTTCGGGTCTTGAATAGACCTAAAGTAGGTGAAACACATAAGGAACCGAGGCAATACATTGAGGAATTTCGTGATGTATACAGCACAACTGGCTGGGTGGTGAGATCAAGGAGGGTAGGATGGGGTGAACATAAAGCAGGAATGAGAAAAAAAATTGTTTGCAGACTTTTACGTGGGAATTTATAGCAGGGCGATAATTTCGAAAAACAGATGAGAGAATAATAATAATAATAATAATAATAATAATAGTGATCTGTATTAAGAAATCGACGTTCCTCCGAAACGTCGGTTAAGAAATATCTACACTGCGCCACATCCCACAAGACGACATTCTTCATAGTAACCGCTATGAAACCCTCAAATTTTACATACACAAACAAACTCCGAGGCCTGTAGTCCGTAAGCGAACTATACCGACCGAGCGACCTCCGCTTATCGGCGAAATTAGTGCCAAATTTTGCGGATAGATGGTGTCACGTGGTCAGCGCAACGGATCCCCACGGCAGTTAATCTCGATTTTCTAGCCCGGAGCCGCTATTTTCTTGAAATATCTCCTCAATTATCCTCACGAGGTTGAGTGGACCCCGTTCCAGACCCACTACTTATCAGAAAAGTTGGTATCACCGGGAATCGAACCCGGGACCTCTGGATATGTAGTCAGTACAACAGAGACGGTCTCTCAAATCTTACATATATTAAGAAAATATGAATTGTATTGAAGTATCCCACAATCCTGCCCAGTATTAGATTCTAATACAAAGTAACGTTAAGTCATTCTGACGTTCTAGTTAGTGCGCTAGATATATAAACGTTAACTTATGATGCCTGTGTAGGGAGGTAAAGTAAGTAAGTCTTTTCTTCTCGACTCTCATCAGAATGTAATTAGGGGCAATATGGGGCGCGGAGTCGACAAGAATAATGCCCCAAGATCCACCCCCTGACTCGGAGCAGGTTAATTGAGAAAACACGTGAGAATGTATCTAAAATCTTCGCTTCCTTTTATCTGAACTTGTAAATGACTTATGAACATTAAAGGGTATCAGCGTTTGGGGTTGTGCAGACTGTTTCACCCCCGGGGAGTAGAATAATGTGTTCCTTGTTGTTGTTGGAGGAAGAAGAAGAAGACGAAAACGGTGCAGCTCTTATCAGTTAAGTAGTTCTACCTGGTAGCATATACGATTTACAAGTCTAGTGCTCTCACCGTTAAACTCTAACAATAGCCTCTAATGAAGATAAATGTTGTTGTAATGCAAAATGTCTTCACCTTTCTCTCGTGTATTTTTATTGATCATACTTGTTGCCAGATACAATCTTTCGGGACGGTAGAAGGGGAAATGATAGCTCTAATTTCAGGTGAGGCTAGTAGCCAGAGTAGCACTATACTACAGGGTGAATCGTATAGAACCGGCCCGATGAATTTGCTAATAATTCCGCAGGTGATGCATATAACCGCTCACAGTTACGACATAATAATCTGTGGGCCGTGCTGAGTCGAATGTTGTGCGCATGATCCGGCAAGTGGCAGCCCTTATGCTGCAAGGTCAAGGACAGTCCCGAAACGTGTCTGCAGTGCGCAGGCGACAGTCATGGAGTACACTGTAGAACGGCGAGTGTTTCTGATGCCTACTTGAAAACGGTGGAAACTTTCAACACCTGCTCTGATCACGGCACACAATCCAAGATAAGATATGTGTAATTTACTTTAATATCTGTATGGTATATTTTATATTACAGCCCATTTCGTCAGGCCGGTTCTATATGAATCACCCTGTATTACGTAAAGTAGATGTGGTGGAACCTCTGTGACTTATCTCTGTTACAGTGACCAGTTACGTACACAGACAAATTCCTCCTTCAAATTCATAAGGAATCTACCCAGATTTGTCCTCCTTTGTCAGTGTAAGAATAAATTACGTGATATGTGTCCCCTAGTACCTGAAAGAATCTATTTCTCCAAATGACAAGTTATAATGTCTTATATATTCGTACTATGGCATATTCGTTCAAAACGAGAATTGTGGAGTCAAAACAGACGGTCGTTACTAGGCAGCGGCCCGTACACAACAACAAAAGAATTATGTTTTCCGCTCAGTCCGTACCGATGGCTGCGCGAGCAACAATAGAATAAGTCATGCCATCGCTCCAAAAGAGGAAAGGTTTTTATGTTTCTTACATTATTTTCTTGGGGGCGGTGTGAATTATCCCATTTTCTTGAGTTCTTCGTTTCCGTTCTTCTTCAAGGTCGATAATTCAGTCCTCTTCTTTGAAAATAATTTCCTCAGTCGTCTGTAAACTTTTTTTTAACCTTCGCATTACAACTGGAACGCTTCTAGAGGGAGCTGGGCTAACTCAGTATTCTGACTGGCAACCCTCGTCTGGCACACGATAATTTCACCTGTGATTAAGGAGACAACTACCCAAAATGGGCTGCTATTTAAGTCCTCATTCCCCTTAGCTTTTAGTGTAATTACAAGAAGAACGAAAATGACGCATTAAACTACGAGGAGAGTCAGTAAATACGACACAAATTGATATAAAACGTAAAACATGTGACATTCGAACCTGGAAAATACACTTCTTTCTCGATATATCCTCCAACAACACTGATACACTTGCCCCATCGCTTTACCAGTGCGTCGAAACCCGCAGCATGGACGTCTTTTGACTGTTGTCTTAGCCACTCCCGCGCCTGTTCGGACATCATCTGCGGTTTTCAAACGTCCTTGAGAGAATTTCTCGCTAACGATGTGGACCACTTTACGATACAAACACTTCCCACTGTAAGCAGGAATCATTTCTTTAAGAAAATACCTTACAGTCAGCAAAAAATCACACAACAGGACGCTGCTTTTCGGTGGTACACTCTTCAAGCACGGTCGCCATTTTGACTACTAAAACCAGCCTCTAAATATGCGCATGCATGTCTGCTATATAGATAGTCATGACGCTGAACATTTTCTGCAACCTAAGGATAATGTAAAAGGGTAAAGCTACCCCTGTACCAGGCCGTGGAGACCCATAGGTTTGTGAGACGTCGAGGCTCCCATATTTTGTAAACAATCGCCTCATAGATCGCGGTGAGGTTGTCTGCCTTACGCCCCGGCCGCCCTTTACCTCCCATTAATATTCCCGGTACTTATTTCTGTTAGAGGCTGAGTCGACCCAAGAGCCATAGCGCGGCTGGAAATATTAGGTCAGTTTAAAAATTCAATTACATCAGTAATCAAACCCGCGACCTTCCGGATTGTAGTATAGTGCCTCAACCAACTATGCTACGGCGTGCCTACTGGTCCCATACGAAACCTACTACATCCATTACAACTGTTTTACTTCCATCTGTAACTTACTTGTATTTACTGACTCTCCCTATGAGGAATGGAGAAAAAGGAATTTGGTAATAAATTCTGAAGAAAGAAACCATTTGAGAAATATAGGTTTAAAGGGAGGATGTTCTTAGAATGGCTCTTAGAGAAATATGGTGTAACTTCGTGGACTTAATTCACAGATCTGAAGCCTATTATTCGGTTTTGGGGGTATGGATCCAGTATTCGAACACTTGAGTTTCATAAAACCAGGGAATTGTTTGGTATAAGAATTTGAAGAAATACGCCTCAGTATGCAGTTTTTTTATTGCTAGTGGGGTGGGACTAAGTCCCTTGTACTGCGGCCACTTCTGGCCTGTTGTACCAGCCCCAGATGATAGGTGAGGGTGATTGTCGAGCAACTGGTGGAATGAAGATTGGCAGAGGAAACCGAAGTACTCGGAAAAACCTTGCCCCACCGCCACTTTGTCCACCACAGATCCCACTTGACCAGACCCGGGATCGAACCCGGGCCGCCGCAATGGGAAGTCAGCGACTAACCGCTTGAGCTATGCAGTTATTTGCCGGTCACAGTAGCCGAGCGTTCTAAGGCATGAACTGTCTTCAATCGCTCAGAAGCCGGAGTTGTGGGTTCGAATCCCACTCAAGGCATGGATGTTTGGTGTGTGTTTTTTCTGTGTTTGTGTTGTCCTGTGTTTAGGTAGAGGCCTTGCGAGGAGCTGATCACCCGTCCAAGGAGTCCTACCGTCTGTAAAATGATCATGAAACTGAGAAATCATCCCTACGCTCCAAAGTTAGTTAATTCAGTTAGCATGTGGTACTCTGAGAGAACTTGGATGATGCAAGTTACAGGAGGGCTCATGGTCCTGGAGGGAGAAACAGAAGCCCCTTTCTTGCCTTGCCCTCATTATAATTACGTTTAATAATTACGGTCCCATCTCAGGATATCTGCACAACACACATGCCTCGTACAATAACTTTTAAAAGCGGTATTAAGCCTCCGTGTGGTTGTTATTTTGCGCCGAGAAAATTGAGCAAAGAAAAGAGACGATAGGACAATCTGACTGTCTAATCCTAGGTCAAAGATGAAAGACTTCATAAAATGTAACCTAACTGGTTGAGACACTGTGCTACAAGCCGGAAGGTCGCTGTTTCGCTTCCGAATGAGGAAATTTGATTTCTTAATTGATCTAATCCTTCCAGCCGCACTCTGGCCCTAGGGTCGACTCAGCCTCTAACAGAAATGAGTACCAGGAATGTTCCTGGAGATAAAGTGCGGCCGGAGCGTAAGACTGATCTCACCGCCATCTATGAGAGGATTGAAGAAAGCAGTCTTCTGGGATTTGGCACCGTGTATATGTGGTGTTAACCGACGTTTCGGAGGAACAGCAAACAGTCTGCTTTTACCGGTTCTCACGGTCTCTTCGCTTGCAGATTTCTTATATTTTTCTTCTACCCTGAAGATGGAGGCGATACGTTCCTCCGAAACGTCGGTTAACACCACATATACACGGCGCCAAATCCCAGAAGACTACTTTCTTCATAGTCACCGCCGTGAAAGCCTCAAATCTTACATATGAGAGGATTGTCTAGAGAAGATGTGGGAGCCTCGACGTCTCACAACCGTACTGGCCTCCACGGCCTGTTACAGGGATACTTTACCTTTTATCTTTTATTTCGTATTAAATGAAGTTCTGATCTTCTATCTGCGGTGATCATGTCGCTCCGAATGAGATTGTAATGTGGATGGTGAAGTGTTTGCTTATTTTCCGATGATAACACCCACTCATACTGATCCTGTACAGCAAACCTTCCTCTAGTATTGTTTGTCGAACCTGGATTCGATTGTACGCGTGAAATTACGCTAAACGCGGAAAATTCCATTAAACGTGGTCTGTTTAACACGCTGCAGGAACATATGCTGAGCAAGAAGTTGCAGACAGTTTAACCTTTGAGTATATATTTGATTAACCAGCTGGGCTCGTTTCAGTCAGCATATGTAATAGTGCAAGTGTTTAGTCGGGTTCACTAAGCCCATCCAACGGGAATAAACAGAAAGCGCAGATTTTAAGGGATGTATAGCCCAATTTGGATGAGGTTTTACTGCAACGCTTCGGTCTAGACAACCGAAATAATTGACGGCCGTGGGATTCGTTACGCTGACCACACGACACCCTCTATCCAATAAAATCAGCACTAATTTCGCCGGCAATCGGCGGTCGCTCAGTCGGTATAGTTATCTTGCGGACTTAAACTACGGAGATTTTCTGTTTTTCGGATGATGTGTTTGATGAGGGGGGGGGGATTCGTAAAGGCGTATTGTGACGTGTATATCCATTGTTAGGCAACGACTCGGTAAAGACATTCCTGCGAAGAGTACGCATACAACTGCATAATGAGGAACTTCATAACTTGTACTCTTCTCCAAGTATAATTAGAATGATCAAGTCAAGGAGGATGAGGTGGGCAGGGTATGTAGCATGAATGGGGAGAGAAGAGGAATGCGTATAGTATATTGTGGGAAAGTCAGAAGGAAAGAGACCACTGGGAAGATCAAGGCGTAGGTGGGTGGACAATATTAAAATGTAACTTAGAGAGATTGAATGGGATGGATTGAATTGGATTGATCTGACTTAGGAAAGAGACCAGTGGAAGGCTCTTGTGAACTCGGTAATGAACCTTCGGGTCCCATAAAATGCTGGGAAATTCTTGAGTAGCTGCAGATTTGGCTTCTCAAGAAGGGCTCAGCTCCATAAGTAAGTAATTTTTTGAGATTGTGAGGATGAATGGGATTGAGCAGTGTTAGCAAACAAGCCTTGGAGTATGGAGGTCTGTGAGAGGTCTGGAAGGTCTGTACCCAGGTTATGTAATACTTAGTTATCCAAATCTGTATTTATGATTGCTGATAAGAGTGAAGTTTAGAACGAGGAATCTCCGGGAAGGCATAATATGTATTATTTTCTTTGAAAAGAAAGCAGTTATTTGGGACAAGTAGAATGTGTCATGGCGGTAGTGAATGTACCTATGGCTAAATCACACAACAATCAAATTGTCCGCCCACTCAAAGCGAGCCGCCTCGTTTAAAACCTTTAAGATACCATCAAAGGTGGGGCCAGGAGGTTAAAGTAAGAAAATGGACTGTTGGAGGGTTTCCTAGAGTAAAGCGGTTGTAACCCATGCTATATTTTTCCTCCCTATCAAGTATAAATTTTCACCAAAAGCGAGCCCCGGACGATAAGGGGGCCAGAAACTGCGAGCTGTGTTTCGGCGAAAGTGGCATAAAGTTCATCTCTCTAAATCATACGCTTGGACACTTCGAGATTAACATTTCAGCAAAACCTTTCTGCCTCATGCTGAGCTCTGCCGTTTCTTACACTTTCACAGTCCCGTTGCATAGATCAGATCCCTTGGGACGAAGCTTGAAGTGAAAATATATCCTTTTGTGTCTTGGACAGCAAAAATGAACTTCTCATTCAACCCCTTCACTGATATACACTCATGGAGCTGATCCCTTCTGGAAGAGCTGCTATTTCTGCAGCTGCTCAAGAATTTCCCAACATTTTATGGAACCCGAAGGTTAATTACCGTGTTCACAAGAGCTTTCAACCGGCCACTATCCTTTGCCAGATCAATCTAATCTATACCATCTCATCCTATCTCTCTAAAATCCATTTTAATATTGTCAACCCACCTATGTCTTGGTCTTCCCCGTGGTCTCCTTCCTTCTGGCTTTCCCATCAGTATCCTGTATGCAGGCATCTGTCGTAAAGAGGCCAAGGTTCTTTGAGAAAAGTGGAGTCAAGGATACGCGTGAAGTCATCATGCTTTTGACAAGCGTGGCAACGCTGGTTGCATAACCTTACACTTCCTACCCAATGAATTCCTCAGTAGAAACAGATTGGATGTTGAAGCATCAGTTTCGCTTTGCCATCAGAAAATGTACCTCTACCAACGCTTACGCAATATTTCGCTTACAGATCTAAGGTTTCGAAACCATATTTCAGTTTTATCTTGAAAACTGTTTATATGAACTTAACTATATCCATATAACATATCGCAACCAAAAGCGTCAATTCCTCGTTATGCTGCCATGTTTATATTACTACTCAGTTGCTTAATTTACGTTACTTAACATGGTTGCGACATTTGAGAGTCCGAAATTAGGAACACTGCTTTATGCAGTCGCCGGTCACGGTGGCTGAGCCGTCTAAGGCATGTACTGTCTTCTTTCATTCGGAAGCCGGGATCATGGGTTCGAATCCCACACATGTCATGGATGTTTGGTGTGTGAATGCGTATGTTTTGTGCTTATGTTGTCCTGTGTTTAGGTAGAGATTTTGTGACTAGCTGATCACGCGTCCAAGGAGTCCTACTGTCTGTAAAATGTTAAGTAAGTAAACTATATATATTCTTGGTGCCTTATTTTTTTTTCGCCTGATACTAAATGAAAGGAATGGGCCATAGTTTCCATTCTAAGTGCGGACTATAAAAGTCAAGAAATGAGTTTCCTTGAAAGACTTAGTTACGTTATTAACGGACTCGATAAGCGGTCAAATTTGAATTGTTACTCGAAATCTTTTTCTCTACAGAAGGACATAATTGGTGGGAAAGTAGGAAGAAGACTACTGGGAAGACCAAGGCGTAGGTGGGTGGACAATATTAAAATGTATCATTGAGAGATAGGATGGGATGGTGTGGATTGGATTGATCTGGCTCAGGATAGGGACCAATGGAGGGCTCTTATGAACACGGTAATGAACCTTCCGGTTCCATAAAATGCTGGGAAGTTCTTGAATAGCTGCAGAATTGGCGGTTCCTCCAGAAGGGCTCACCTCCATGAGTGAGTGAGTGACAAGGACATAACTCGATGTTAGCATCAATTGAAAATTATGTTTTTATTTTGGATATATTCATTTAATAATCTATTTTAAAATATGACAACTTATTGTTTATAAAAATAAGACTTTTTGATGTACTTTAGACCTATGTTTCTCATGTTCTTTTCAATTTATTTTGTTTCTGCTTTATGAATTATATTAATTGAAAAAAATTATGTTACCTATCCGAAATAAGCAACCACCACTCTATGAAATTAGCCTGGTATTTTGGCATACTCTTCCCTTACAACTTTCTTTCTTTTATTTACTTTCTGAATATAAAGTTGCATTTCAGATCACAATAAGTGATAATTCTCATAGCAGATATGTTAGGTTAACTGATCGCAGGGTGGCACTAATGGCTCACGATTGTATCAATAGAAAATGGCTCCTACCTTAGGTATAAGAAAATGGCGGATTTAGACTATATGTGTGTGTGTGTGTGAGAGAGAGATAGAGAGAGAGAGAAAGACAGAAAATACAGTATGCAGAAGATTCTTCAAAGATAGTTGTACGATGACGTCTGTTCCAAACAGTTTTCCAGCTGCTTAGTGTTCGATGCCCATTGAAACTCTTAGAAATCGCGACTTTACTGGAAAATACCTTTTACAAACCACGATTCGGTTTGTATTTTTTTATAATATAAGTGGGAAGTGAACATTTTTAGAGCCCTCATATATATAAATTTATTCTGAGTCTATTCACTAGAAGCATAAGGTCCTCAGTTAGGAGTTTTTAGTGAGAATACTGAAAATGGGGACATTTTGTATTCTTGAGCATCTGTTATAGTACCTCTATGGGTACTGGTGTCACGGTTTGAGAAACTTTGGTTTATGTTATTAGATAAATTTACACAATTCACAAGAACTGTAGGTTAATAGTGATTTCTGTAAAAATGAATGTTAATATGTAAAGACGTCTGTTGGAGATATATATTTTTAAAATATGACCTAGCTTCTTGAACATTCAGTACACGTTTCTTAAATCGAGTTCCCTGAGACAGATGTCGGGTTTCATCTTCACGTTCGTCTCGAATGAAACTACATGAATAAAGATTACAGCCGTACCGTTTCTCTCAATCAATAGACACGTCAATAATACAATCAGAAACATTTGACATTTTCATACGTAATTTTCTGAGTTGGCAGTGAAAGTAAGAAGCAACAAATTCCATGGCAACCCACATTTCACAAGGGACCATTTATACCGCTGTAACGGTAAAGCTATCCCTGTAACAGACCCTGGAGTCCCATAAGGTTGTGAGACATCAAGGCTCCCACATTTTCTAGACAATCGCCTCACAGATGGCGGTGAGGTTGTCAGCCTTATTCGCCGGCCGCCCTTTACCCACAGGAAGATTCCTGGTACTCATTTCTGTTTGAGGCTGAGTTGACCAGAGGGTCATAATGAGGCTGTAAGGATTAGGTCAATTTAAAAATTCAATAATCTCATCGGGAATCGAACCCATAACTTTCCGGCTTCTAGCATAATGCCTCAACCAACCACACTGCCGAGTGTCCTACTTACATGACCGGAATTTCAATTTTATTGATGCTTTTGGCTTATTTAACACGGATGTTGTGGGTGTTATATATAAAACTTAGGTTAATCAATCGTGGCCTGATGGTAAGGCTATATTACAATTTACTGGAAGGACTGAGGAAAACACGAAAATATTTATCAGTGTGATGCCCAGATCTCAGCGAGGAGATCTTTAAATTCTCGAGCGCTACTTTCGAAGAATTCCCATATTGCCTTTGAGCACATTTCTTTATTTTTTCTGACGATGATGATGAATATGGCCAGCAGAGGCGTTGCTAGAGTGGGATTCCCATCCACGGTGATGTCTAGTATATATCACAGAAATTTCTGACTCTGTCAGAGATAAGAGGAGGGAAGCTAAGCAAAATATATTGCACTTCATTCAATCGATCTCAGACCT
>NW_019719361.1:556345-570826 GCF_002891405.2 Cryptotermes secundus | reverse complement strand
GCTGTTTACTGCGATACAGATAGGTATAAGGAAATTAAGTTACAGCTTCCTGCAGATATGGACAGGACTACTAGACGGAGGTGAACAGTAAGGAATCACAAATGACCGCTTCAGCCTTGCCACCTGCATAAGTAGAATGGCAGACCCCATATTCGCCCTGGAGGTGACCACCTGTGTTAGCAACGACAATGAACCTTTCCTTACCAGGAACTGAACCCCTGTTTTATCCGTTCGTCAGGTACTTTGCTTAGTTAGAACCGTCCCTTCGTAAATGTTTTCTCTTATGAGGGCTTACGTGACTAATAATTACGGGTTCTGGATTGCATGATTGGGTTTATTGGCACTTCAATCACAATTGCAATCAATTATAACAGCTCACAATCGATGACTGTGACTCGCTCCATTCCTTACTGGACTACGAGTGTCTTCTCTTCCGCTGTGACTGACTGGGTTTTGATTTACGAATCGGTCGCTTCTTCATCTTCCGTTATTAACACTCCACAGCTGAACACTGAACACTGAACACTGAACACAACTACTGAACTCTGAACTCTCATGCTAACGACGAATGACGGCTCATTTGCGAATGAATTCTTTCTTACATGTTCTGCCTTTACAACTTCGGGAGAACCGAATTTAAATCACCACCTCTAAAGGCTGCCGCACACCAAATGCGTCAAGACAAGCATCAAGACATGAGACAAAAGACCCAGTGTTGCTTCATTCGTGATTCGTTAGCATGAAGCTGACGTCAGCATCATGATTCAGACCAGTGTGCGGCGGTTTTAATAATCTCATTCGTTTCAACTTTGTTCCTTTTTTTGCGTCATGTCGCAGACATCGTGTCTTGACTCTTACATGGCTTGACACATGCCGGTGTGCTGCCTACTTAACAGTTCCTCTGTCACTGCGTTGCTGCGGAAACTTGCTTAGCGATCCGTTACCCAGTAGCGGACGTCCTATAATTGAGAGAGTAATCTCAGTATTTCGTTCACCGAGCCGTTGCCTAGCAATGGCCTTATGCGTTACAATACAGACAGAAACTGATGCTTCTTCGGACTTGTAATGCACTAAAATGTCTGATAAAACTATAACATTGTAGTTGTGTGCGGAAGAGAGAGAGAAATTGAGAGAGAAAGAGGCTTCCTGCGAGAAATGGAGATATGTCACTGTTCCTCAAACTTGAAACTGTTCTAAGGGCGGATTTGGCCAGAGTACGAGGCCGCTATCGTTGCTTGTAATTTATTATTCTCGGTACTAGGGGGTGGAATTGATTCTATTAAATTACTACGTTTTGTAACTAGACCAACCCTCCCATATCTTCACAGTCATCTTTATTATTAATCTGCAACTCCTTCTGTGGTGTTGGTTTCAGTTCTTGTGCGCATGCGCACATTCCTCAATGCACTCACCACACCCGCAATGGCTGCTCTACTCCGACAGGATTTCGTAGTGTTTGCAGGTGCACATTTCACGGAATAAAATCGTCTTCTAAAATACACTAAATATGAAATTAATTTATAACTTCAATGCAACTGATTGTGGCTGTTAATGAGCTTACATAAAGGTAAAAAAAGGTAAAGCTATCCTTGTAACAGGCTTTAGAGGCCTATAGGGTTGTGAGACGTCGAGGATACCACATTTTCTAGACAATCGGCTCAAAGATAGCGGTGAGGTTGTCAGCCTTACTCTCCGCCCGCCCTTTACCCCTTAGGAAAATTTCTGGTACTCATTTCTGTTAGAGGCTGAGTGGACCCCAGGACCATAGTGTGGCTGGAAGGATTAGGTCAATTAAAAACAAATCCAATGACCTCATCTGTACTTGAACCCGTGACCTTCCGGCTTGTAGCATAATGCCTCAACCAACTACGCTACCTCTACCAAGTACTTGTCCAAGGAGTCCTACCATCTGTAAAATTATTATGAAAATGAGAAATCAGAGGCCAGGGCCCAAGGGAGCTGTAGAGCCAATGAAAAAATATGTAAAAACCTGACACGGAAAATGTTACAAATCATAAAAAAATGAACCATCTATATTAGAGAGTATGTCGTCAGATATAACTCACGGTCAAGACAAAATGAACAGATAACATCAGCAAGTGTTTCGTCAGATGGAACTTGTCTCAGCTGACAACTACACGTCTGTGTTCTGATATATCAGGAGTCCTCACTTGTAGCTGCGCATCACGAACCTCATGCTCCTTAGAGTAACAGGGTTCGTAGCAAATTTTTATTACTTCGAACTGAAGCCGTTGCCCATGTAAATCGAATCCTGATAGTCCTGCACAACCTATGATCAATATATTTAATGATATTCTCATTTTAAAAAAGCGGAAAAAATTGTCTTCAGTGCAAAGAATAAAATGAAAATAATTTATAAAACTGTTCGCAGTTGTTTACTTTTCGCTCGACTCTTTGTTGTCAATACAAACCATGGAATATCTGTCTAATGATCTAGAAGAAGAACTTTTTTATACCTAACTTTCATAGGTCTCTCATTAGATTTGCTGTTAGTAAAGAAACATCTAGAACTCGACGCTAAAAAATATCCTCGTTTGTTATAAAAGACAAGCCATCATTTCTTTTGATCATAACATTTCAATATTCTTTTGTTTTCCTTTGTTGTTCCTTCTGCACATCCCACACAAAATTTCAGTCTGATGTGTGATGACGCTTGCGCAGTGAACAAGACGTAACTGTTTCGAAATCATTAGTTGTTTCCTTGATTAGTTTAATAACTAGTGAGTTGTGATTTCAGCGAGTTGGGTAGTTTAGTTAGTTAGGTAGTTAATTTTGAGTTAGAAAATACGAGGACATTGTGACCTCCAGCGGCATGGGGCTCATAACACATTTAATGACGTTCGATCGATTAGTTGAAAACCTGCATGTGAGGAAAAATACAGGCACACGGACAATCATAACGATACACTAAGCCTTATTTCCTTATAACAGTACAGCAACTATTTGTGCTTGTAGAGTTCATTAGCTTGCCTTCACAGAGGTCAGTCTATACTAGTCACTGGACAGACAGAAGTACAATGTGTCCCACTCTGTGTAATTGCCACCCAGCGCCTGAACAGGCATTGTTGAACACTGTACACAACTGAACAAGATTCAGAGCTTTCCCTTTCAAACTAAATTTTCTTTTTTCGCATTATATTTTCTAGTATACTCGTATATCAAGTTTCACTGAGTTACATGCTACTTTCTAGTGTGATTAAACTGTACTGTGGATATAAGTTTTGTTTTTATTTTCTACGTTTGAAACAATGAATAGAAATTTTCAGTCAGTTACCTTAATCACTGAAATCTGAATCAAATCATTTTACAAGTTGTTTCGTATGGTTTTGAAAATTGATATCCTACCCTGAAGGAAGAAAATAAATCGCAAATATATTATAATACAATGCTCAAGAAAATACATGCAATTGAAATTTTTTGGAATCGAGGAAATTGAGGAAATTTTGTAACAAGGAACTTAGTCTTATGAAGGTATCCTAGAATTTTTAGGATAATTATATCAAAGACTTTAAGAGTGTAAGATTTGAGGCTTTCACGGCGGTGACTATGAAGAAAGCAGTCTTCTAGGATTTGGCACTCTGTATACGTCTGCTTTTATCGGTTCTCACGGTCTCTTTGCTTGCTGATTTCTCATATTTTTCCTTCTACCCTGAAGATGGAGGCGATACCTTCCTCCGAAACGTCGTTTAAAACCACATATCCTCGGTGCCAAATACCAGAAAACTGCTTTCTTCACTTTAAGAGGGGTTTGGTTATGTAGATTTAATGGGAGAAACAAAGAATGTAGAGGGATTACTTTTTAAATTACTTTCTTGGAATTCAGAGAACGAGAGAGGAGGATAACATTAAGATACATCTTAAGGAACTCTGTTATCTTAATGATAGGTGGAGTTGGCTCACTATCATGTCCTCACATAGAGCATTCAATAATTCTCAAATTCCACAAGCAGACGACGCCAAATATCTTGGCATGCACCTGGACAAAAGACTCACATGGCAAAAACATATCAAGACCAAACGCACACAGCTCAGAACTAAATTCCACAAGATGTATTGGATGCTGGGACGCCATTCGGAGCTCTCAACAGAGAACAAGATCCTATTATATAAAACTATACTAAAACCGATATGGACCTATGGCATACCCTTATGGGGTACCGCTAGCAACTCCAACATCGAAATTCTTCAACGATTCCAAAATATGGTACTGCGTGTACTAGTTAACGCACCATGGTACGTACCAAACTTCGTCCTACACAAGGACCTGGGAATTCCAACAGTACGCGAGGAAGTCACGCTCTCCAGTAAAAAATAGCAGGCACGCCTCCGGAAGCACCCGAATTCCTTAGCGACGCACCTCTACGATGAAGAAGTCAGGAGGCTTCACAGATTCAAACCGTCAGAACTGTTAACCAGATTTGCTATCTAATTTTGTAAAACAATTAACTAGTTGACTATAATTAGTTAAATTGCATATAGAACGAGTTCATTGGAACACGTTCTTTATGTTAAATTACATTTATACTCATCATAACTAGTACTTATTATCCAAAATAGCTGGATAGATTGTATAATAAATTGGAGAAATAAAAAAAAAATGTAGGCATTGATATTAGCGATGTCGGAGCTTGGGATTCCCTAGCGAGAATGTAAATTATTCAGTTAATATGTCCGATACTTGGTTGGTTAATTATTTAGTTAACTGCCCCTTTACTTGTTCAGTTACTTATGGAGCTGGATTTTCTATTGGTTACTTAGCTACAAGCTTAAATGATTTATTGTCTGTGAGAGAGTTGTTAAGTTTATTTATTGTCAATTAGCTCGTTGATTGATTAATTAGTTATTTTTTTCCTTGGCACTACAGCCCCAGTGGGCCTAGGCCTACCTCTATGAACTTCTCCGTTCACTTCGGTTTTTCTAGATCTTACACATTCGGTAGGATTCATTGGGCTGGTGACCAGTTCGTCGCAAGGCCTCTACCTGTACACAAACACAGAAAAACGCACACACACACAAACTAAACATCCATGCCCTGAGTGGGATTCGAACCCATGATCCCGGTTTCCAAGCGAGCGAAGACAGTACATACCTTAGACCGCTCGGCTACCGTGACCGGCACAAATATCAATTATCTGGATAAAACCATAGGATTTTAGGTGATTAGAGGTGATATTATGGTAGGGTATTGGGAGTGTGTAATTTGGTGACACTTGTATAGCTCCCGCGTTATAAATACGTGAAAACTACCGAAGAGATTATTGTGTGAGGTTTGTAAATTGTCTAAACCAGCAACAATGTTATAAGTATTTGTAATTAGGACTTGTAGTTTGTTAAATAAACTAATTAACAATCTGAACTGCGTCTTCAGTAGCAAAACACGTTACAATACGTACACTAATAATACGTAGGATATAAAGGTATAAAAGATTATAAAGATGAAAGCCGCAACTTGCTTCTGAGACACTCATATATATTTCTGAATTTATGACGATGACTGTACCAAATGTTTCCCGTTCGCAGAATAGCTTTCATTTATATTAATAGCCTCATTGGGATAATGACGGATTCTAATATAGAACCTACGTCCCAGTTCCTGTAAAGCCAGGGGATGAAGCTTTAAATCAGTGCTATGAAGAATTGTGGCCCGATTCTCCTAAACACTCGTCATAATGCAACCCATTGAACACAACTCTCTTTTTTTGTATCGTTTCACAATACAAATTAGCCGGAAGGAGTAAAAGAGGGCGATTCTATCAGGAAGACATGATATCGCTTTTATTTAGATGGGTACGCATTGACTGTGACAAAATTGTCATTCGATCTTTCACGGTCGTCAATGATAGTGACAGGTATATTGAAAATTTGCAGTGTGCTTTTATTCTGAATGAAAAAAGCTGAACTCCAAAAATTAAGAGTTTTTTAATAGTAACAAAGCGATGACGTGGAGCTTCATATATCTTCGATTGAAATTTCGTCTACAGGTGGCTATCACAAAAGAGGCTACAAACAAAACAAATTCCGTGGTTCTAGTCCGCAAGCGAATTATACCGACCGAGCGACCGCCGCTTGTCGGCGAAGTTAGTACCAACTTTAGCGGATAGAGAGTAACGCGTGGACAGCGCAACGGATCGCTACGGCAGTTTTTTTTATTGGTAGTAGGGTGGGACTAGGTCCCTTGTACTGCGGCCACTTCAGGCCTACTGTATCAGCCCCAGATGATAGGTGAGGGTGATTGTGGCGCAATTGGTGAAATGAAGATTGGCAGGGGAAACCGAAGTACTCGGAGAAAACCTGCACCAGCGCCACTTTGCTCACCACAAATCCCACTTGACCAGACCCGGGATCGAACCCGGGTCGCCGCGGTGAGAAGCCAGTGACTAACCGCTTGAGCTATGGCGCGGCCCTTCCCCACGGCAGTTAATCTCGGTTTTCTAGACCGGAGCCGCTATTTCCTTGAAATAGCTCCTCAATTATCCTCACAAGGCTGAGAGGACCCCGTTTCAGAGCCACAACTTCTCAGAAAATCTGGTAACGCCAGTCGAACCCGGGACCTCTGGATTTGTAGCCAGGAATTCTGACCACTAGACAACAGAAAATGCCCGAACCTTTAAACACTATGGAACGGGTGGATGCAACCAACTATGCTTCTACCAACAGCTGAAGATCTCCCCCTACCACCCCTCTTCATCTTCAACACCCTGGTACACTGGATTATGATTGTTGGAAGCAGGAACAAAGTTTTAATTGCATTAATCTACGAAGCTGCTAAAATGAACTACATCCTTTCCTCCCTGCTTGAACCTAGTTTCGTAAAGAAAACCAAGCAAGAAGTTGACTGAATTGTAATATAATTCCTGGTGATAAACAGTTAAGCTCTTCAAGAAGCAATCAACGTAAAAAAAAACACAAGCTGATTCAGTGATGTTATGTCAAACATGACACCCTAACCCCTTGGCAGAGAATCGTTTTTGAAAATTTTATAGTCATTCAACCTGCAAGAAATTCCCTGCTGTGTATCAGTCCACGCCTTCACACGGTATCTCCTTGAGTTTTATATTAATATTAGTTTTCAATCCTCACCCACTTCTATCTCTAGGTTTCCTGTTTAAGTTTTGCTGAAAATTACTCCTTGTTTCATGACACTCCCATTTAAATTTCCCCATTTTAAACATTTATTTACTCTGGCAACATTGTATCAAGATCCCTAAGTTTAGAATATCATATTCATGCCGTTTCTCCATTACTTTAATGGCGTATTTTTCATAGGAAAAAAAAGCCTCCAGTGTTCTAGTAAGTGTTCTGGTTTTCACGCTGACTTGTGTTCCGACTGTGATCGTCTTAATGGTGACGCCCAGTGTCCATGAAACTAGATAATTACGTTTCAGAGGAGCATGCTCTCTTCATCGTCACACATTAAGGTGGAGGCAGCAGGTTGCTCCGAAACGTCGGTGTCTACCTACAATTCAGCAGGGTATCAGTACCCAGAAGGCAAAACTCCGAACACACACAGCCTTTCTTTCTCGAGGAGTCTTAAAAATATTTGTTGCTCTTACTGTGTCTATTAAAAACCTTAATAATATAGTAAACTGCAGCGCGGCTTCTTTTAGTATTGCCTTACTCATCATCTTTTTCTGCGTCTTGTCTCTTCCGACTATATTCCAAACTTCAAAGTACCACATTCTAAGTGCTCCCCATTCCATTTCCAGCGGAAAGATATAAAATACTTTTTCAATCACGGCACAGCCACTTTTCTGTGGCACATAATCCTCACAATACTATCAATTGTGTACTAGAAATACTTTTATTAGTGCTACGCGTCAGATTGCTTGGTTGAGGCACTATGCTATAATCCAGAAGATCGCGGGTTCTATTCCCAATGAGGTCATTAAATTTTTCGACTGACCTAATCCTTCTAGCCGCACTATAGTCCTCGAGTCGACTCATCCCCTAGCAGAAATAAGGACCATGAATCTTCCTGGGTGTAAGGGGCAGCCGGCGCGTAAGGCTGACAAATTCACTGCCGTCTTTCAGCCGATTGTCTGGAAAATATTGGAGCCTCGACGTCTCCCAAACCTATGGGCCTTCACGGCCTGCTACAGGGATAGCTTTCCCTTAACTTTAATTTATTTTATATAATTGTTAATTAATGCCGGTCACGGTAGCCGAGCGGTCTAAGGCATGTACTGTCTTCGCTCGCTTGGAAACCGCGATCGTGGGTTCGAATCCCACTCAGGGCATGGATGTTTATTTTGTGTGTGTGCGTTTTTCTGTTTTTGTGTACAGGTAGAGGCCTTGCGACGAGCTGATCACCCGCCCAGGGAGTCCTACTGAATGTTTAAGAGCTAGAAAAACCGAAGTGAACGGAGAAGTTCATGGAGGTAGGCCTAGGCCCACTGGGGCTGTAGTGCCAAGGAAAAAAAAATGTTAATTAATATAGAAGAAAAATAGTAGCTGCTTTGAACTACAGTACACTCCATACATGGATCTATAGTTCAGTTTCATTTTAATCGATTAAGTTTTGAGTCCCTGATAGTCTGAGGGAACTAGTATAGCGTGCAAGGCACGTTAATACCTGGCACAAACTCTCCCCCTGAAGTTATGTTACTAGCAGCACACATCACTTCTCGTATTCCTGACACCCTTAGTCATGTTATGTCTTTATCGAAAACATATAAGTTAGGTCACTGTAAGGGCCGCGTCATAGCTCAAGCGGTTAGTAGCTGGCTTCTCACCGCGGCGGCCCTGGTTCGATCCCGGGTCTGGTCAAGTAGGATTTGTGATGGACAAAGTGGCCCTGGGGCAGGTTTTCTCAGAGTACTTCGGTTTCCTCTGCCAATCTTCATTCCACCAATTGCTCCACAATCACCCTCACTAGCAATAAGTCACTCTATTGGGAATGTTTACACCCAATAACCTATTAAAATGGCTCCTCCAACCCATTCAGGGGCCTGGCCTCTTATTCAGTTTCGTAGTCATTTTTACAGACAGTAGGACTCCTTGGACGAGTGATCAGACTGTCACAAGGCCTCTACCTAAACACAGGACAATACAAAGACAGAATAAACGCATACACACACCAAGTATCCATACTTTGAGTGGAATTCGAACCAACGATCCTAGAGTCCGAGCTAGCGAAGACGGTTCATGCCTTAGCCGCTCGGCCACCGTGATCGGCACATCCAATAAATACCAGCGTGTAAATTTTGAAAAGAATATTTCAACGTGTTCTATGCAAGCGAAACCTGAATTATAATGAAGAGAGATGAAAATTTATAAGCATCAGAGGATTCAGTGGTTCGAGCTTAATGAAGAATACTATAGCTCATATCTGCAGACGCTACATGATAGAATATTTAACTCGAATTCTTGAAGAGATTTCACTGAAATTCGGTTTCAGTTGCCGGTAAGAATAAAACGGCAGCCTCTGTGATGTAGTATTCAGACACTAGACACCCTCTATCCGTTAAGTTGGCACTAACTTCGCCGACAAGCCGCGGTCGCTCGGTCGGTATAGTTCGCTTGCGTACTCAAGCCACGGAGATTTTTCTTTTTCTGGCCTCGCGCCATACACAGCACACCATATGAAGTCATGTGATCGTCATGAGCGGGTTAGGTAAAACAATCCCTGTGTGTAATTAATTAAGCACCACCCCATGAACACGTATGGAGGAGTAGAGGCGTAGCTCCACAATTCTTGACCTCGACACTAGATTGAATGGCCAGCTTCACGTCCCGGTCACTTTAACCCAGGAGGAATAGCCCCCGGTACCCATTTAATAGGAGAATGAGGGGGTCCCAGGGAAGGTTTTAACGGCGTGGATAAGAGAAAATTATTTTGCCCTGCTGGGAATCGAACACCAGCCCATATTCCGTCGCTATTCCGGGTTATTCCGGCTCCGCGGCTGTCATAACTTCCTGTCACTTCTTATTGTATTTTATTTATATTTGTTTCTAGGTAAAGATATTTTGAGAATAAATAAATTGCAGAAAGGGAACATCAGGAACCATGTTCTATGAATAATAGTAAAGAACGTATCTTCAAAGTAATTGTGCTTCAGACTGGGGCAGATTTTCAATTTCGGATTCTTTGAAATTAATTTCAGTTCATAATATCGAAAGCTGTGTGTACTTTATCAGAGGGAGGGACCGAATTTCTTTAAATATTGTTTAGATAAATTTATCAAGTCAAGGACGATGAGTTGGGCAGAGCATGTAACAAGAATAGGGGGAGAAAAGATATAGGATATTGGTGGAAAGCCAGAAGGAAAGTGATCATTGGGAAAACTAAAGCATAGGTAGGTGGACAATATCAAAATAGATCTTAGAGTGATAGGATGGGATGTTATGGATTGAATTGATCTGGCTCAGGATAGGGAGCAGTGGAGGGCTCTTGTTAACACGATGTTAACACGATAATGAACCTTCGGTTTCCATAAAATGTTCGGAAATTCTTGAGTAGCTGCAGATTTGGCTTCTCCTCAAGAAGGGCTCAGCTCCATAAGTAAGTAAGGAAGTCTTGTTTAGATGAAGTTCCTCTTTAATGCGTTAATGAGTGACGTAATATAAACCGAGAAATGAGCATGAAAATGGGTCGCCGTGGTAGAAAGAGGAACGCGACAATCATCTGTCTTCCAAATTGTGGCAATTAAAATCAGTTGCCTAGAAGTCTGTATGTATATGAGGGACATAAATACATGCTAGGGATTTGTTATTACTCTTGTCAGAAGCCATGTTGTCCGGCTCCCAGCGCATACCTAAACCGAATACCAGCAAACACGCAGTCCTCTGGGACATTTCAGTCTGCTACACAATCGTATGTGTGACCTAATTTTCGACTGAACCGTTTGAAAATATTGCTGTAAAAAGAGCCCCGAATCATTATTTTTATTATATATTTCTTGTCTAATATAAATAAAATGATCCTTGTATATTTTAATGCTGAAATATACATTGTCATTTATAAATTATTATTGGGGTTTCTATGGACTATAATTTTCAAACCGGAAACAACATAATAAAACTGCTCATGTTGAAGTTGTTTAGGGTAAATTCGGGTGAATGTGCCACGGAAAGGAATATCAGCTTGTACTCCATATAAAGTTTGACGAAATATCATTCACATGCCTTTGCCATAAAGCTGGTCATTCTCGACTAATATACTATACATTTTAATACGATTGTGTTCCAGCCTGAAGTGTTGCATCGAATTATGTACAGACTCTGCATTTTCTGATTCACCCGAATCACAGTGGTCGAATATCGCCGTTACTACTTCACAATACTAAATAACTTTCGTTGCAAACTGTGTAAAGTTTTCGCTACATCCTCGTCTTCTTATTCTGCTACCAACAGCTCTACGTGTTATTCAGAATATTCCTGCTACATACCCAACATCTCTACCTTATTAATTGATATATACCAATTGTTCTTATCACTGTAACTGTAGTGACAATGGATTTAGCGCTCAGAATATGTAAATACGCTGTATCCTGATTAACAGCACCAATAAACACAATTCAGTACAGTGTGTCTACCTAACTGTAAGGTTAATATCTGCGAATGTTTAAAAAGTCTTTTCGGCTTAACTTAAAACACCTGCACTAAAAAATGTGTCACTCAAACACCACGCTCTTCTTACCAGGCGGTGTTTTCTTTCAACACTTTCTGAATTTCCCAGAGAAACTTTGCAGGTGACAGGTGTGATCACTAGAAGCGAGGTTTCCTAAAAGCAATCCTACCCGCTTGCTGGTTGCACACATCCAAACCTACCATATGGACTAAAACGAAAGTAAGTCTTCAAATCTGCTCAGGAAATAATGAGGCATAATTATATTATCCTTGGATGATCTTGAGATAATTGGTTAACAGTAATGTAACTTCCTTCAGAAAAAATACGCCACTGCATTCCTTTGAATCCTTTTTTTTTTCGTTCGCACTGCAGCCCCAGTGGGCCTAGGCCTACCTCCTTGAACTTCTCCGTTCACTCCGGTTTTTCTAGATCTTACACATTCGGTAGGACTCCTTGGGCGGGTGATCAGCTCGTCGCAAGGCCTCTACCTGTACACAAACACAGAGAAACGCACACAAACATCCATGCCCTGAGTGGAATTCGGACCCACGGTCCCGGTTTCCAAGCGAGCGAAGACAGTGCATGCCTTAGACCGCTCGTCTACCGTGACCGGCAGTGTATAAGAATAATATATAAGAATTCAGTTCGTACCTCACAGGAAACAGATCCGAACCCACGATCCCGGTTTCCAAGCGAGTGAAGACAGTACATGCCTTAGACCGCTCGGCTACCGTGACCGGCAGTGTATAAGAATAATATATAAGAATTCAGTTCGTACCTCACAGGAAACAGATCCGAACCCACGATCCCGGTTTCCGAGCGAGCGAAGACAGTGCACGCCTTAGACCGCTAGGCTACCGTGACCGGCTGAATCCTTTTACAGCTATTTATAATTAGAGATACAGCAGTGGTTGTGAAGATATGTAGCTTCCCGGATAATTCATTGCAATTCAGCTGACGTTTCAGTAGCTCTGCTTAATACATTCTTTATTGGCTTCTTCTTCGAACCTATATTCCTCCGAAACGTCTGTTATTCCCAGTAGAACAAACGGCGTTATATTCGAGAAGATAGAAATCTTTTGTTGTGATAGTAACATATCCTTTACCAGTGATGCAAGCGGTAAATATGTTCTTTAGTTTTTTAACCTGACCCCAGAATTTCCATTTCCTCTGTTGCCGCAAGAAAGTATTATGTGTTTCCTTCTCTATTTCCCCCGTCTCACCCCCTTCCTCAATCTCTCTCTCTGTCTCTGTCCTCCTTCTCTTGTGTTGTGCTTTACGAATTCATTGGCGCCAAGGAATTTTAAATTAAGTGTATATCACAGAAAGTTACCAAAATGGTATGTATATAGCTTTGTATTTTCTCTTCCCTACAGATGTTTCTGTTTTCACAATAGGAACTAACTCAATGAAGTAGATTCCTTGTCTAGAAGCTAGTAGTAGCTTAGTTGGTCAAGAAAATCTCTTCAACATGTGGATCTTACTTTCAAGAGGGCCTGCGTGTATCGTAACGCAGGAGGATCAAGTCCTCATCCTCATACACCATATATTCAACACAAATTTTAATATTATCCCCCCATCGACGCACATATCTGCCAAGTAAACTCTTCCCTTTAGGTTTTCTGAATGAAATTTTGTTGTGTATTTTTAATGTATGTCATACGTGCTACATGCCCAGCCTATTCAGTCCGCTATCATTTGAGTTTCTTAACATTACTTCGTGCGGATTACAAAGCGTGAAGTTCTCATTCTTATTGTTACGGCTTCAGCTTAAAGCAATTTTCCTCAACACATCTGTTTTATATCACCCTCGATCTTTGTCCAGTGCATAATTGGAAGACTATTTTTCATAGGGCACGCGGTAGTGTAGTTGGTTAAGGCACTATGTTATAAGCTGGAAGGTCGCGGGTTCGATTTCCAATGAGCTAATTGCATTTTCTAATTGACCTAATCCTTCCAGCCGCACTAGATCCCTGGAGTCGACTCAGCCTCTAACAGAAATGACTACCAGAAATATTCCTGGGAGTGAAGGGTGGCCGGCTGACAACCTCACTGCCGTCTGCGAGTCGATTGTCTAGAAAATGTGGGAGCCTCGACGTCTCACAACCCCATGGGCCTCCACGGTCTGTTACAGGGATAGCTTCATCTTTCTAGAGCAGAAAACAAAATTATAGTTTTGCATATTTTAATGTTTTTGTTTTTGCGTAGCAGACGAGAAGACGAACGATTCTGGACTGATTGGTAAGAGCCATTCTCAGAATTTAATCTCAGAAAACCTAACATAACATATGTCGTTACTTTCAACTGCCAAGAGTGAAAGTCTGTTCTGAATAATATGAAGTGTGAAAGCGATAAATATCCATTTCAGAAGATGACGGTTTCTTGAAACAGCGGACTGTACAAAGGAAGTAAATTTAATTAATGGATTGCTTAGGATATCTATCTGTCTATCCTCCTATCTATCTATCTATCTATCTAGCTATGAAACGCCTCAACAACTGGCCAATGACCTAGTAGTATTAGCCAAGTCCACAATATACAAGACCTATATGGCGACAAATAACACCGACCGCAAAACAACAGACTACTGGAGACTGTTCCGATTAAGGCTACAGTATAGAATGCATATAGAAATGCACAAAAGCCATTACAGGAATGAAATGGAGAACTTTCAAGAATACTGGATGCACAAAAATATCTTAGGAAAACTTCAAAATGACAGAATTGTATTTAACCAAGAAATATTTGACAATAGCAGGGATATTAGAACATAAGTTTGAACTTTACTGTAAAAAGCACTATTATATTTAGTATAAGCCATTGTTAATTGTTATATTTACTGTTATTGTTATTATTGTTATTGATAATAAAATCATTACCAGTTAAAAAAA
>NW_019719361.1:497969-556272 GCF_002891405.2 Cryptotermes secundus | reverse complement strand
ATATATATATATTGTTAAATAAATAAATAAATAATTAAAACACAAAAAAAATCTATCTGTCTGTCTATCCCATTTGTCCCCTCTTGCAGCATAGGCATCCTTGAACTTCTTTGTTTTCCTTCAGTTTCTTAATCTTGCACAGTCCGTAGGACTCCTTTGACGGGGGATCAGGCCGACGCAAGGCCGCTGTTTACACAGGACAACAGAAACAGAATAATCGTAGACAAACTTGGATGCCTGGAGTGGGAATGAATGATCTCAGTATTAGAGTGGGCGAAGACAATTCATGCCTTAGACTGCTCGGCCACCATGACCGGCTGTACCTATATAGATAGTGCAGGTATGTGGCCGTCAGGAGACATAGTGGTCGATACCTAAATGCCGGCGGTAGCGTTTCATCTCTCTGTTTATAGGAAACAAATATCTGGTTTATACAGGCAACAGTGTCATATAAGACACTCCTACAGTGGGAACTGATAAAATATAGGGTGATTCAAAATTATTATCCGCGTTTTCTTTTATATGACACGGAATCCCCGATAATAATTCAGAATCACCCTGTACAATGGACAGTTTTTTTGTGTTGTTGAGTCTTGGGTTAATAATTAATACTGTTTCAGCAACATAACTTTGGGATACAAATAGGTAAGCGCACCCAAAGACGCGTACCTTTTGTTCAGGGGTTGCACTTTTGAAGTACAAGTTGCTAATATTGCATTGTACCACCCTCGTGCGCATCATTTATTATTCAGCAGATGTCACTGCTTCACCGTCTCACGCGCAATGCGTCCATCTAAAACTTGTTTAAAAAATTCTTTCCAGCAAACAACGCTTCTTTTAAAATTTATTTAAAATTTCTTCACATTTCATTGTATGTTTCGACCGACTTTGTTAATCATCAGTTATTCAAAATTGTTTGTGAAAACTGTTTTGCATTATATTTTGTGTTTCTGATATTGGATGTGTTTTCCGAGGTGTTGGGTGGGTCGCCTTGTTGTCCTCTGTGCCAAGACTACTGCATTGTTGCACTGAGATGCTCGTAGACCTACTCTCGACCGCCTCTGTGGTCTAGTGGTCAGAATTTCTGCCTACAGATCTAGAGGTCCGGGTTAGTTTCCCGGCGTTACCAGATTTTATGAGAAGTAGTGGGTCTGGAACGGGGTCCACTCAGCCTCGTGAGTATAAGTGAGGAGATATTTCAAGAAAATAGCGGCTCCGGTCTAGAAAACCGAGATTAACGGCAGTGAGGATCCGTTGCGCTAATAACATGAAACCCTCTATCTGCAAATTTGGCACTAACTTCTCCGACTTCTTGTGGACTACACGCCACGAAGTTTGTTTTATAACTGTTTGCTTGCGTCAAAGTAGCCAGAGCTTCAAGGTTGTCATTCACCTAGAACTAGTAATGGGCTCAAAGCAGTAAGTTCTAGAGTCATGAAATTATACGTCTATTCATACTTAGTCACGTGGACCATTTCATTGAATCTGAAAGAAATGGCGTGTGATTCTTTTACTATTTCTTTTTGTTCCTTTAATTTATTTTGTAAATTTGACACAGAATCTCTGTTTTATGCTACTCACCGTCATAAATGTCTGTGACATCGATATAAGCTTCGTATTTTCGAGGAGAAACTTTCAGATATCTTCTTTTTACTTAGGTCTGTTATGTAGTTCACGAAACAGGGAACGCTAATCCGTTCTTCAAGCGGCAAGGGACGGCGGTAGAGTGTTAAAGGGATGGGATGAAAGTTTCTCTGGCTTGCACACGTAGAGGAGAGCCGTCTCCCTACCCACAAGAATGCGAATCACGTTACTAAGGCCCTTGGAATGTTAACTCTGTATTAGGGAAACTTTGTAGAACAGAAAGGTAACTCCTTCCACCTTGCGGTAGCCTATATGAAACATTATATCTAATAACGGGAACACACACACGTACGTATGTTGTATTAGGTCCCTCCTCAGACGTTACTACAGCCCTGCGTGGATGAGTTGCACTCTGTCCTGTACACGCGTGCACATCAGCTCTACCGAAATTTGAACCTCGAGCAGTGTATAATTTGCACACTTTTTATTTGGGTTAGTATACAATAAAGAACTGGAGAAACTTACATAATGAGGAGCTTCATAACTTGTACTCTTCTCCAAGTATAATTAGAATGATCAAGTCAAGGAGGATGTGTTTCTTTGTGTTTCATCTCCCAAAATGCTGAACAAATTTTGAAGACAGTTTGCTAATGTGACATACAACGAAAACTTTCGGAGTATTATGTATTTATATTCGTCCAATATATATCTTCCTTTAATATTATCATAATCTACTATATAACATTATCCTTTTTTTACTAGAGTATCCGTCAACAATACAACAATACAAAAGACATTAACAATATGTCATTCATAAAATTTATTTCGATACTGTGATTGTTAAAATCATTAAAATTTAAATTTTTACTGAATGACATATTCTTAATATCTTTTGTATTGTTGTATTGGCGGATACTCTAGTAAAAAGGGTGATGCCTCAGTGCAACGGGATATTAAAATAAAATATAGTAGTACATAGTATGAACTACTGTATTGATTGCCTGAATGTTAGTCTATTTAGTGGCGTTATTGAATTAGGCACTTTGCATAAGATTGAAAATTGCGATGAAAACTATTCTCGTAATAGGCCGTTGAGGACCATAGGGTTTTGAGACGTCGAGCCCCCCACATTTTCTAGACAGTCGGCTAAAAAACGGCGGTGAGGTTGTCAGCCTTAAGCGTCGGCCGCCTTTTACCCCGAGGAAGATTCCTGGTACTCATTTCTGTTGGAGACCGAGTCGACCACAAGGTAACAGTTCGGCTGGAAGGATTAAGTCAATTAAAAAAAATCAGTTGCAGCATCAGGAATTGAACTCGCGACCTTCCGACTTATAGCATAGTGCCTCAACCAACTGCGTTACCGCCTTCTCTCTTTAATGCTGTGATAACTGTTGATAAGAAATTCGAATGTTCGTGGGAAAAAGGGATTATATTCTTCTTTAAGACACCATGCCAATGTTTATGTGTATGAAATCTACAAGCAATTCCATCAGGGCAATATATCTTCGAACCAAGGTTCGAACCTTCACCTTCAGAACCAGGAGTGACAATAATTCTATCGCTGTGTACAGTAGTTTAGGAGATTAAACAGGCGAACCGAGTAACAGAAGCAATCTCCCCATCATGTGTTCTTTTACTTTCATCTTTATCGTATTCTCTACGCTGCTTGACCTCCAAGAGAATTACAAGGTCACTGCTATGAATTCCTGTTTATGTACGGAAGCTTGGGTGGAGGGGCAAGGGTTGAAGTAAATTTGGGTTCATGTAATTTCCGCATGCCCGCGAGATATTTTATAAACCCACAGCCTCTGTGCAAACGAAAGAGTCCATAGCAACCTGCGCTTCACTCCCGGCATTTGTTTGCTTTTGCCACGATTTAATCGGCTTTATGTAATTTCTCATCCTCTCAAGTCTGTGGGATTGAAACTGCGTGTGGATCTGAGCTCTAGCCACCGCCAGTTCAGGTTCTACACGCGCATTCGTCATGATTTCAATTAAAATCCTCATGTAATCACTTCAGAAGACGACGATAGAAGCTTCAATTAATGTTACCTTTTTCAGTGTTTGCATGTAGAAAAGATAACTCTTTTTGTGATCACTCTTCCCTTCATCAAAACTAAACAAACTCCGTGGCTTTAGTCCGCAAGTGAACTATACCGACCGAGCGACCGCCGCTTTTCGGCGAAGTTAGTGCCAACGGATAGAGGGTGTTGCAAGGGCAGTGCAACGGATCCCCACGGCCGTTAATTTCGGTTTTCTAGACCGGAGCTGCTATTTCCTTGAAATAGTTCCTCAATTATCCTCACGAGGCTGAGTGGA
The DNA here is from genome assembly GCF_002891405.2 of Cryptotermes secundus. NCBI lineage: Eukaryota > Metazoa > Arthropoda > Insecta > Blattodea > Kalotermitidae > Cryptotermes > Cryptotermes secundus. The sequence continues at coordinate 552,369 of NW_019719361.1, read as the reverse complement.
CTCCGTTCCAGACCCGCTACTTCTCATAAAATGTGGTAGCGCCGGGAATCGAACCCGGGACCTCTGGATCTATAGCCAGGAACTGTGACCACTAGACTACATAGGTGGTCTCTTCCCTCCATACGTGAAAAATCTTTTGAGATTGTCGGAATGTATAATATTTACGGATAATATTAAATAATAGAATAAATATCCTTTATTACAACACCAAAAACACATTTTACTTGGGCAGTGTTGTCTACTTTTCTCTTCAGAGTCTCATATATATATATATCCGTGTTTTACCTCGAAACGTAAAGATTGAAATACAAAAAAGTAAACCGAAACATGACAGAACGCCCCCCCCCCCTCAAGTGCACATGGACACAGAAAGTGCGTGTTGCCAAGTGTCAGAAAGTTATTAATTTCCCTTTGTATGTTCTTGGGTTAAGTGACAGGTCAACTGTAATGAAAGTTACTGAAATGGACTTATACACTGGAACGTGTTTCCCGTTCATATGTAAAAGGCCACAAGTTCAAACTCAACATGTCAGAGAATAGGAATTTGTCGATTCTTCGAAATTTTCCTCATTACACACAACCCACATTCCTGTCTATGCATCCCTCTTAACAACAGGAACTTTTCGTCTTGCATTTCCGGTAGAATCTGTGATCTGAGAGAAAATACGACACACGTACCACATATAATGCCACATTAAACTGCTCGATGGACGTCTCAAGCCGTGACCAATGATTTGGAAGTGCTCCCACTGCAGCGATTCTCGTCTGTGGCAGTTTATATTTCTTTTTCTTTTAGGTACTAAAGGATTTGCCCATGATTTACTTTGCGGGTTACATATATAGTGGGAATACTGGCTAATCCAAACACTTAGCCTTGCCTACTGCATTTTACGTATGTCTGTAAATCCTGGGAAAAGCCGACCACAGCAGCCGCGTGATCTGAGACATTAAACGTCTTAGCCCGCTCGAAAACTGGGATCGTGGGTTCCAATCTCAGTCAAGTTATGGAGTCTGTGTGCTTTCATTCTGTGTTCGTTTTTTTTCTGTGTTTAGTTAGCGGTCTTGAGACAGGCTGATCCCCCCTTTAAAAAGTCCTACTGATTGTGTAAAAGATACAGAAACTGAAAAAGCGGCCAAGGTCCAACGGAGGGCAGTAGAGCCATAGATAGATAGACAGACAGACAGACAGAGAGATAGACAGATAGATAGATCGATTAGATAGCTAGATTGACAGATAGATAGACAGACAGACAGATTAGTTAGACAAAAGCGGCCTCCGTAGTCTAGAGGTAACGTTCCCACCTCATGACTCGTAGTACGCGGGTTCAAATACCCGGCGGAGGTCGTCGAATTTTTAAGGGCGGAAAAATTCAGGGAACAAGTCCTCCGGGAGGGACTTTAAGCCGTGGGTCCCGTGTCGTAGCTTTACGGCACGTAAAAGAACCTCATATCTCCAAAGGAGGTCACTGAGCCAAATTAACGGACGTTTCCCGCCCAACAGCAGTCTCTAATACCTCTGGTAGATGGGGGAAGCATTATAGATACCGCTCAGTTAGTAGAGCCGGTCTCGCTGGCTGGGCGGGACTGATGGTAAGCACCAGTACCGGTAGGATATAGAGACCGGTAGAAATGATGGAGGGAAGCACAATGGACCAATACAGGTCTCAGTGCATGGGGAAACCCACCCTCTCCAATAACTAACTAACTAGATAGACAAACAGACAGAGAGATAGATAGACAGACAGATAAATAGATAGAATCCTGGTAAAGGAGATTGAGGGCATTTGGGAAGAAAATGCTGGAAAAGTTTTTGAACTCATGAGAAGTTAATGAACAAAGAAGAGAATAAAATTATGTGCAAGGAGCTTCTAGAATCTAAACTCAATCGGATAATATCACAGTCGCGTAAAACACGAAGACTAACAACCGAAGGTCGTAAACATATCTACGAAAGTAGAGATTGTACACACAATTTTGGTCGGATTACCTGCAAGGAATAGATAATTCAGGGTACGTAGACATGGACACGAAGATTATATGGATATATTTATTGGAGAAACAGACTGTGGATTCATCTGGCTCACTGTAGGGCAGTGAATTCCAAAATGTGTTCACCATCCGATGTGTGGCGATAATTAATTGAGGGAATGCGGGATACTCTCGGAAAGAATAAAGAATAGGCCCTCCCTACACAAAAACTTCCGTTCTACCAGCATGTAAACAGCGAGGGAAATGCAAATTTTTGTAAATTATTTGCAAATTTCCATTTAGATGCGAGGAGTATAGTTAAGGTTTATAAAGTTTTCAGATAAATATTATGTACAACAGCCCTTTTGTTCTAGTCACGATTCACACTTTCTCCCTCTCCAAAAGTGAGGGTTAAGCTGTATTACCCTCTCCCCTTACCGAATTTAACTTCATACTGAAGCACAGTGTATGTGTAGTAAGCAAACTGCGCAAGTCCTAGCAAATGCACGTATAAATACGGCTCTTGTTACCACAGCAAGCACTCGCTGTAGCGGCTGCGCAGTACAAGCTTCACTGTTTGTTTGGGCGCAGTAATGTGTATAACTAACGATTATAGTGAAATATATTTGAGCTATTTAAACAAGATTTGCTTCTGCTATATTATTCAGCAATTTCATTGTTCTAGGCCTCTGTTAGTGTAAGTAAAACTTCTTAATCCACCTCTAACGAGGCTTTAATTGTCCTGTAGTTATGCCCGCAACACAGCAATAAAGCGGAATATCTTCGGGTGAAGACAGAAACAGACCCCCTCTGTGGTCTAGCGGTCAGAGTTCCTGGTTCGATTCCCGGCGCTGCCGGATTTTCTAAGAAGTGGGTCTGGAACGGGGTCCCCTCAGCCTTGTGAGGATAATTGAGGAACTATTATCGACTCCGGTCTAGAAAAGCGAAATTAACGGCCGTGGGGATTCGTTGCGCTGACCACGCGACACCCTCTATCCTCAAAAGTTGGCACAAAACTTCGCCGACAAGCGGCGGTCGCTCGGTCGGTATAGTTTGCTTGCGGACTAAAACCACGGAGTTTTGTAACAGGATAAGATAAGATTCTCATTTATGTAATGCTCCTTGCTTACTTATTACTTGAAGTTGCTTGCGTCCGAACAGTTTCCTCGCCGTCCTGTTCTTAAATTTACCCAATCTCTACTCTTCCGTGAGAATGAGTCACAGAGTTTGCAGATCTACATAATAAGACACAATATCTAATAGGTAATATACTGTCGCGTTAGAGTAAAGATAGACGCGGTTTGGAATGGTAATTGGATTTATTGAACCCTTACAGAACGTAATTACAAATTACTATAATATTATCTCTAATTCACACAGTCTACAGTTCACTGCAGCACGTACTAAGTTTTCTCAGTCTGATGTAACTTCACCGATTGGCGCCCGGTAACGGCTTCCAATACCGTGGCTTCCTCAGTTTCCACGTTCAAGTCCTTACTAGCTGGCAACTGCATCACAGCTAATTAAATTGAAGTCAAAATCAAAGTCTCATTGCGACTTATGGTCAGTCAGCTATCAGTTAATTTTGGTGTCGAACCCCTTCTGGGGCTCATGATGACATTTCTTACTGTCTACAGTTACGATCTTGGTTTTGCATAGCGCTCTCTCTGGTGAGAGAATGGGTCTGTCTTTTGTCAGGGTAGTTGTTTGCAGTAGTGAGTCATTTGTCATAATGTATAGGATATTTACATTTTACATGTCAAACATGTTAATAAATGTAAATATAGGGCCTTTGTCAGTCCAGATTTACTACAGCAGATTATGTCCTATTTCTAGTAGCTTCCGCTACAACGGTAATCTAGTCACTTGAACGGTCTTATGCTTGACCGCCGCCAAGTTTGAACCTCTTATACTTTCTGTGTCGGGCTTCGCCTTTTCCAATATTGCCAACATTTTTCTCATCATGATTTTGTATGACTTCCGCTTCTTGCCTACATAATTTTGTTATATAATCATGTACGTACGGAATTTTGAAAGCCACGTGTAAATCGCGAACCGATATGTGCCTTGGAAAATTGCCAATGGTGCGGAGAACCTACTTTGCAGGCGCTGCAATTTTATTAGATGGGTATCTTCCGCAAATTCCCAGACGGGACTAGATTTTTCCTGCTTATAACACCTCGGCACGGACCGCACAGAAAACAGTTTTCACAATAGCTCTTTTACTATTGCGTCACGCAACAGTAACACGGACCTCGTAGAGAACACCGATTCTCAGTCCATTCTTGCGTATGAGGAATTGTGTAGCAGCGGCCCTACACACTACAATACTACTTCAGTTCACGAAATAACTCATAGCGACATTTTTAGCTTGACATAGCTTGTTATGAATTTTCTAAAAATAATTGGTGTTTGCGCCTAATACTATATCTTATTCAGGCAAAGTCTGGTGATTTGGGGAGGAGGGGTTACTGGTTCGACTGGTAGCAACAATGCCGCAAAAGAGCTATATAACTTGGGTATATTAAAATTCTAACAACGCTTTCAGAATTCCATATTGAATTCAGAGATGCGATATTTCTGAATGCCTGAAAGTCAGACTTATGACCCTCAAACATCCTCCTCTGTCTCCTCCCCCCTCTTCGTCTTTGTCTTCTCAACTGCTTCTCTTGTCTCTTTTGGGTGCTATCAGCGCCACTGCCTGAAATATATTTCCTCTGCCGGATTTGCTGTAAACTGTGAACTAGGGCGTTTTATTGCCGCCCTCTTTTCATCAAAGTACTTAATTTTACACAGAATTCTTTTTATCTGCTTTTCTGTGAGTCTGTAGTATCATCCGTACAGAAAACTACATCCGTTCGTCCGTCCGTCCGTCCGTATGTTCAATATCCGAAACTAGTCAACCGATTTTAATGCTTTGGAAAATACACTAAAATTGTCAGACTAATTTAATTTTGAATCAGGAAATTAAATTCACACATCTAGAAGCATCGGACTGGGAAGACCAAAGAGTAGATGATCCGACAATATTAAAATGGATCTCAGATAAATATGATTGGATGGTATGGATTAGATTGATCTGGTTCAGGATAGGGACCAGTGGAGGGCTCTTGTGAACAACGTAATGAACCTTCGGGTTCCATAAAACTCTGAGAAGTTCTTGAGTAGCTGCAGAATTGACGGCTTCTCAAGAAGGGCTCAGCTTCATGAGTGAGTGAATTTAATTTTGATCCCTAGGCTATTAGCCCAATATAATAGATATTTTGAAGGTACAATTATCCCACCGCTTAATTAGTTAAGCACTATACCATGAGGACGGATGGGGTAGTGGAGGTGTAACTCCACTCTTCTTGATCTCGGCATTAGATGGATTTAAGTGGTTAGCTTCATTCTCCGGCCGCTCTATGCGTAGGGATAAGAGTACCCAGTGTCCAGTGGATAAGACTGGACCGAGACCAAAGTCAGCCTTGACGTTCTGATTTAAGAAAAAATCTCTTGGTCCTGCTGGGAATCGACCTCGGCGTTTTAGTCGGTAGCCACTCATTATACCGACTGAGCTATCGCGGCCCTCATATTAGCTAGTTTGCATTACGAAAATTTTAATTTACCTCACTCTCTCTGTCTCAGATATATATGACATTGAGATTTTAAACTTTTGTTCCGAACATTTTCTGCAGTTCGCATTTAACTAGTATAAGGGAAACACTTTTATGGTTTTCAGTGTAATTTGTAGCCTTCAATGATTTTTTGCTGCTTGGCAAACATCCTATATCCGAACTAAACTCAAAGTCAAAGTCACGTTGCGACTGAGGGTCAGTCTGTTAGTCAGTAAGTCTTGGTGTCGAGCCCCATCTGGGGCTTATGACCACAAATTTATTACTGTTTGATAGTTACGGTCTTGTTTTTGTTGGGTTCCCTCTCTGACGAGAGGACGGGTCTCTCTTTTCTATATGCTGCTAGTCCTTGCCAGCGCAGCCTTTCTCGGGTCTCAGTCCCTCGGGACTTGACACCATATTTTACAGTCTCAAATTTGAGACTTTCTAATTCGTCACCTCCTACGATTCGAAGGGTCACGGTATTCAAACTAAATTCTAAAGCTATCCCGTTTATAAACCCCCGGCATTGACCGCTCAGTAAACACCGTTCCTAATTATTGTAATTTACTCGTTGTTTGTTAAGAACCTACTTCCTCTCAGCGAGCGTTGTTTCGTGGTCGTTACCTAGCAACGGGTCCTTACATGCTAAATACATTGAGATAAAAGTTATGACAAGGAAGAAATCCAATAGGTACAAAGGATTTATTGACTAATGAATGAATCTGTAAGAGCTTACACTGCCCAACTTCTGTAATGTAAAGAAGATTATACCTTCATTAAGAGATCAATGACATTAAAGTGTCCAGCTTAAAGTCATGCATAAGCAAAGCGGATGTACTCTTGCTTATCATGGGGACTGAGTTTCCAGTGACACGGGGGATGTATGTGGCCTCTCACTGCTGGTAAATCTGCGTGCAGGGCAAACCGTCTTTTAGAATATCCATTTCTTTCTGCCCTCCGGCCTCTGCGAATGTAATATGTCGGACAGATGGAAACGAAAAAGTCCCCTATATAAATATCATACTAATAAAAAGACAGTATCTCTTTTTACTAAGCTGCTCTGAGATGTTAGCAGTGTACAGGACATACCCACCGATACTGGCCTATGTCCTGTCCCACTTTAATGTTTCAGACTTTATTAATCTTATATATGTAAATCTGCAACGTGACACAAAGGGAATGAATATATATATATAGGTATATATGGATTACTAAGGACATCACTCTTATATGTACTGAGGAAGTCCACCTGTTTGATTTCCTGCATTAAATATTTTACTCTTATTTTTTCGGTTTTAATATTCCGTCCAATGTGATTCAGTACTTCGTTCTTTTCATCTACCTTCCTTTTGTAGGCTTTTTAATACATCTTCAAGTTTCTGAGTGAGACAAATGGCGGTGTTTGGATTGGTGAATCAATTTATCGAACACTTACACAACTCGTAATTACAAGTAATTACAGCGCTATCGCTAATTCATATCCCCTCTACAGTTCACTACAGCACACACTATTCAATTCACTAGTCGTTTCCTGGTAACGGATCCTAACAATATACTCCGCTAACATTCTTACTGGCTGGCGAATATCACACAACTGTCGACCATATCACACCAAACTCGTAATTTTGTCTTCACTCACTGAATAGCTGCAGCTCAAAACTTGTCACGCTTATAACATCTCGGTACGGATCGCAAAGAAAACACCATTCCTCATTATTGTAGTTAAGTCTTCATGGGAATATATTTGTTTGCCAAGCTGTTACTCAGTAACGGCACTTGTATATTTGCTTATCTCGCAACGGGTCTACATGCTATCAACCAGTTGAGATATCTATAGAATTTTAAACTGAATTTTTCAATTGGTGTAACGTTACGTTTTCCTCTCGCCAGTTTTCTTTCGATATGTTAATCAATAAATAAATATCCAAATTCATCTTTTGTTAAAAGAAGTTTATATTACAGAAGTGATTACATGAGGTAGATTGAGGTAAATTGAGGTAAATTGGTCCTCCGAAGATTGGTTTCTTGCTTGTAGTATTCTTCGATCCTGAAGATGGAAACAAAATGTTTCTTCGAGACGTTGATTACAGAATTCATGGTTCTCAATTTTGTTCCACTTCCATGGCATTTGTAAGGTGATGGTTGAAAATTTTAGGGGGGAAGAAAGAAGTCACTGTATTTTTGTAACTTATAGGTTTTCTTTGATATCCGCTCCTTTTAAGAGCTTCTCTGCCAATTAGCAAATCTCGCAATTTTTCTTTATAACTTCTTCAGGCAGATCTCATTCCTGCATTGCTTCTCTATTTTCACTCCAGGTTCGTTGCTGTCTGGTCATTATCTGGCACCCCAAGGGACTTTCTTGAAATGCCTGTCTGGTAATAGGTGATTTTCTGTTCAGTGGACATGTCCATACCATAACACTAGTTTTTAATCTCTCCAAAGTTTCCCAGTTTTCCTCCTCAAATCTGTTCTCTAGCTGCCCCTTCTTCCGGAATTTATCCTGAAGGGTCTAACAGGTAGCAGATGGAAACTGATTGCTTTTCCAAAATTTATGTTCTGAATATATTTAGTGGTAATATTGTATCGTATCCGGTCACAGTAGCATGTACTGTCTTCGCTCGCTTGGAAACCGGGATCGTGGGTTCGAATCCCACTCAGGGTATGAATGTTTAATTTGTGTGTGTGTGCGTTTTTCTGTGTTTGTGTACAGATAGAGGCCTTGTGACGAGTTGATCACTCGCCCAAGGAGTCCTACCGAATGTGTAAGATCTAGAAAAACGGAAGTGAACGGAGAAGTTCATGGAGGTAGGCCTAGGTCCACTGGGGCTGTAGTGCCAAGGGGGAAAGAAATATATATTGTATCGTAACATCCTGTTGCATGTCACACATTAATTCCTGTTAATTAGCAGTAACATATGCAACTTGCTTTTTAAAGCAGTTACAAATTTTAAAATATTAAAATCTCTTTTATATAACACTACATGTTTTGACCAATATTGATCATTTTCAGGTGTCTCTAAAATTTCTAATGAAACTGCCGTGTTTTGGTCCTTAAGTTCAATTTCTGGGATGGACCCTCGTCTGTGCCACCATGTGTCATAAGATTTTTTTAATTCGCTTAGTGGGGGTTGGAGTCCTACTGAGTCCACTCGGCACGGCTTCTGATTGGCCTATTGTACCTGCCCCGGGTGATTTTGATGATGGAGAATTTGGTGGAATGAAGATCAGCAGGGGAAATCGAAGTACTCGGAGGAAAAATGCCCCAGCGCCACATTGCCCACCACAAATCTCATTTGACCAGACCCTGGATCGAACCTGAGCCGCCGCCGTGGGAAGCCAGCGAATAACCGCTTGAGCTATGGCCCGGCCTATGTGTCATATGTTGATTGGTAGTTCTTTTTTTTTCTCTTATGTGTATCTTTTATGAGACACCTGAAGATGATCAGTATTGGTCGAAACACGTAGTATGAGGTAAAGAGATTTAATTTAAAAGGTTTTAAAAGGCATATTGCACATGGAACATCTAAGAGAGAGCTGTGGGGCACCCTGTGGCTTAATTGGTTGAGACACTACGCTACAAGCCGGAAGGTCACGGGTTCGATTCCCAATGAGGTCATTGGAATTTTCATTTGACTGACTCCTTCCAGCCGCATTATGAACCTGGAGTCGACTCAGGCTCTAACAGAAATGAGTACCAGGAATATTCTTGGGGGTAAAGGGCGGCCGGCGCGTAAGGCTGACAACCTCTTCTCCATGAGTGAGCCCCTCAACCTCTCACAACCCAATGGTCCTCCACGGCCTGTTATAGGGGTACCTCTACCTAAAGGGAGCCTTGCAGTGTTTGTATGCTATGCGTGCACATCCTAACTTGGTTTAATTGAATCCCTTTTGATCCAAACCGTTCATTCTCGTCTGTGTCACGTGGTACATTGCAATTACCGCTATCTTACTGTTGGCTGCGTTCAGTTTATAATACATCCATAGTTTATCACGGGTTTTCCTCGTAATGGTTAAAACACTGAGACCAGATATTCATTATCTGTTTTGCGTGTAAAAACGAAACACATACGAGAGAGCACTTATCGGTGGATACTTCATTAAACGCTTACGAATCTAGATAAAAGCTCCTATGTTATTTCTACTTTGTACTTTATACGTAATTTTTTTTTTTTGATACAGGGAGTCAGTGGAATGAAAGTTACCACTTTGGAGGCCTAGACGTACAAGAGAAGATAATATTAAAGCAGATCGTAGAGACACAATTTGTGAACACGAGGTATGGTTTCAACTGGCTCTGGATAGGATGCTATTATTGGCGTGTGTGAACGAGACACTGAATATCCGCCTTTCGTGCAAGTAAGGAAATTGTTACCGGCTTAGCAACTATTGGTCTCTTGAGGAAGATTGCGTACCAGAGACTTGTATTAGTTTGACTGATACAATAGTCAGCAGGGCAGTTAACTTGAACGTAACTCACACCCCATTCTTGAAACAATTTCCAAAACAAACTGACTATACATTATACACTGTCACGTGATGTGAGTGGTGATATATTATGTTTTGGATTGGGTATTTGATTTATTGAACATTTATACACAAGTCTCATAGGTACAAGTAATTACAGAGGCACTCCTAATCCCTACATTTCACCACAATACCCGCTAAGCCTTTTCCAGCCTGCTGTAAAGGACGGCAGGCGCGTAAGAATGACAACCACACCGCCATCTGTGAGCCAATTATCTAGGAAATGTGGGAGCCTCGACGTCTCAGGAGCCTATGGGCCTATATTACCTTATCAGATAAAGTTATTGCACCAACCGAATGCTTAGCCTTGCTTCTGTTAGACTACAATAGACTACAAATATTCGAACTCTGCCACATTTCAGTATCGCTTCTCGGAGTAGCTTACGTGAATATGGTTAGCAATTAAGTCACAGGAAGTTAATCTCACGGTCTTAATCTCTTGTTCGACCTGTTTGTCAACGGAATAATTTCCAGATCAGTAAGCATCAGTAATTGATGTATGTTTCTGTGTTCGTTGCTAGAACATAATTTCATTATGTACGATTATCTTTGTCATCTTTGTATTCTTTGCCCATGTAAGTCAGAGAACATCAGATACTCCAAAAGATCAGTTTTATTGCTTCCAAATTACTGAATAAAAAAGTTTCCCTGCAAAAATTCTGGGGTCAAGCAACATTGTGATGGATGTCGCCGTAAGATGCGTTGTGCAACAAATGAACCATGTAACAGCGTGCGGTATGCGCCATGTTGCATTTGGTCTCATAGTTGTAAACCAAACTTTATTCTTGCCTTCCTTGGCTAAATGGAATTCACTCAGCTGCAAAATAATGGCTCATATGTTTTTGAATTGGATAGTTCTCTGTAATGCTGCATGTTATTTTAAAGATTATGAAGACTGAGAGAAAGTTTACATAACAGAAACAGTTTGGGCTAATATTTAAAACAAAACAGCGTCCTGCATGTTTTCCAGCCGTCCATATATTCTGCCTTCTGAAAGAACAGGTGTGAAAAGAAAGGAGGTACTGTTGCGAATGGTACGAGCCGAGAACAACTAAATATTAAAACATGGCTACATAGCGCAAATATTGCGGATTTGAATCCGAGAGATTTTAAACAATTTTCTTGTGTTTCTAGCGGATTTATTTTTAGCTTACTATTCCGTTTATATATACACAGCATAAAACGTAATTCCATCAGTTGTTTTTGCATGGCTGTAAAATATACCGTTAACTGTTTAAGAGAACATAAGTTCAAAGTTTTGGAAACAAAGAAGTAAGGAATTATTTGGACTGAGTATACTGACAGAGATCGTGATCTATGTGGAGTGTGGATAGCTCAGTCAATATAGTGACGGACTACGGGCTGGACGGACCGAGTTCGATATAATTATTTTTTTTTTTTTGCAACAGTCGAACCTGCAGTGCCGGTTGATTCAAAGGTACCTGTCACTGCCGCCTGGCGGTCCTATCCATAACTAATAATGACTTTTGCATAACAACAGAATGAGAGAAAGACAGACTTTGTTCCTTTCATATTTTCAATTCAATTCACCGCTTTATTTATATATGTGCTTATTCAGCAGCCTAGAAGCAAATTATAAATTAAACACGAACAAAGAAAAGAAACAACACACAAACCAAAGGCAAGACAAGGAGAATTTCATCATATAGGAGACAACGATGAAAATAATAATAATTCCATTAATATAATCACGTCAACAATTACGCAGAGAGAAAAAATTTTATGCATACATTCATCTTGAATACAATTAATATTTTAATACTTAAGAAAGTACAGTTTTAAAATACGATCAAGGTAAATTGCTTTGTTTCCAAATACACAAACGTCCCTACACATAACATTAACAGTTGAAGCGCAGCTAACACAAGGACAATTTTTAATAGAAGAGCAGACATTGGAAACAGATTAATGAAATGCCAGTTGCATGTTCAAACCAGAGTTTCTTCATTTGTTGCTGCATTGTTATTGATTTCACATTATATGCAGTTTAATTATAAAATTAAGCTCCAAAGACTAGGTCAGTGCAGTGCAGAGCTGAAACAGCAACAATACATGTAACCGTGAAGGCCAATCTTCTATCTCGAAACTCGCCTAAGTCACACAGATAAGTTTGTGTTCACTACAAGAAACCAACACTGCCTTGAACATTGTCTCGTATTGATATAACGTCATGTAGCCTGATGTAGGCCTATAGGCGCAAATATTTCAGAAGAACATACTGACTCCATCTTCAGAATAACTCTAACCCCAAAATTTTTTACCGTGATGTTAGAAACAGCGCGTTCCTCCAGAATGGTGGTGCATATTCTTACGTGTATAATTGACTATGGACAGGGTTCGGATTTGTGACTCGATATATTGACACTTACAGGTATAAATAGAACCAACCGTAACACTATCGCCGATTTCCACACTTTACAAATCACTAGCACACGTTAAATANCTCCATCTTCAGAATAACTCTAACCCCAAAATTTTTTACCGTGATGATAGAAACAGCGCGTTCCTCCAGAATTGTGGTGCATATTTTTACGTGTATGATTGACTACAGACAGGGTTCGGATTTGTGACTCGATATATTGACACTTACAGGTCTAAATAGAACCAACCTTAACACTATCGCCGATTTCCACACTTTACAAATCACTTAGCACACGTTAAACATTCTCAGTCTTCACTAGTCGTATTCTGGCAACGGATTTTATAACAGTCTCACTGTAACTACAGCATACATAAAGTCTTATCTTAATAGCGGCACTTTCGACTAACGGGCTCTAACCAGTTGTCTTCATTAAAACCACTTCACACGGACCAAGCCTATCTTTTGTATAATAACGGCTGAAAATTATGAAAATCTTAATGGTTATTATCCTGTAGGTAGAATCCTTGCTTTTGCTATGCTCGAACGCTGTCCTATATCGAAAGTTCCTTTATTAATATAGGCATCAGGTTTTTCATTATGGCTCACCTCCAAAGGCAAGTGACTACTCTGCTGTTCGGTGTACTTCCTGTTGAGATCCACTTACAGTAAAATTCAGTGGCGCACCTCCGTTTGTTGGTATATACTTCAAGGAATATACAACTGTAATTGCTGTAATTAATGAAGTAATCAATATCAATCTGTGGTCAAGGCTGAGTTACAGCAGTTGGCCAGACTGGTTGCACACGTGTCATCAATACGTGATTCAGTTTCTTGTTGCCTACGTCAGAACAGCAGTAATGGCACGATAAATTGAATCATGATGAAATAAACTGAAGAATTACTTATTACATGTTTTGGTTTTCATCCTGTCTACGTTCCAGAATGCTAAATCTATAGATTAACATGATATACAAGCGAAATGTATAAAATATATTAATCCCTTAGGGCTAATATTTATAATTGATATAGAAGTAAATATGGGGGTTCGAAGTAGCGTAGTTGGTTGAGGCACTATACTACAAGCCGGAAGGTAGCGGGTTCGGGTCCTGATGAAGTGGATTTTTTTTTTCAATTTTCCTAAATCTTCCAGCCGCAATATGGCCCTGGGGTCGACTCAAACTCTAACAGAAATGAGTACCAGGAATCTTCCTGTGGGGTAAAGGGCAGACGGCGCGTAAGGCTGACAACCTTACCGCCATCTGTGAGCCAATTTTCTAGAAAATGTGGGAACCTCGACGTATCACAACCCTATGGGCCTCCACGGCCTGTTACAGGGATAGCTTTATCTTTACCTTTTATGCAGCCCTTCTTCAATAAATGCTTCAATATTTATTGAATGCAGTTGTTCTCAGTGTGGCTGACATGCTATTTATGATGTTTATTTTTTTTTTACTTCGTGCTTTATACAGGGGTTGCGGTCCCGTATTCTGATGAGCTCCAAGCTGCTATTAGCCTTCTTTGTTCTGGAACAGTACATAAATAAGCTCACACTAAAAATAAAAATATTTTGAGATTATTGTTGGTGTATATCCGTTGTTCATTTAACTACGTCCATATTTGTGTTGTTGATTGTCTGGGGCAGCACAATAGCTTGAAGGCAACCAGTCAGCTTGAACGCAGACATGGCCCTGTTATCATTTTAGAGGATTATTTTCCAATAAGTTCAAATACAAACCCTCGCTAGCTGAATCCCACCCCCACCACCCTAAAACACAATGCATTTTATAATGATGATCTGTTGAATATTGTTTGGGGTTGTGTTATAGAGAGATAAAAACGGAATAAAGGGCTGAAAGATGTTTATATGCAAAATGGGGTTGGGGGTGCAAAGAAAGGAACAAAATAGGTCCCATAGACATCTGTTCAGTGGTTGAAGGGATTCTGAGAAGGATTTGTTTTGTTGGCTTATCGTGTCTCTGCATTGAGAATGATTTTTGCTAGGATTCTTGCAGTTACCCCACCCAATAGGTCCAACAATATTCATATTATAATAAAACGTAAAAAAATGACCGAAATTACGAATGAAAATAGAAGAATATTATTAGAACGAGAGATAATTTTTTCTAAATTTTCACTTGCTAACTTGTTGTCATCACTAATATTATAAGAAAAAAGTTTAAAGATACTGTAGAGAGTTGAAATAGAGTGGAGACTTAAAAAATATTACAAGATAAAAATTATTATAGGCTGATTGCAGATGAAACCATTACAAGAAATACAAATCCAACTTATAATACAATTATTTAGAAGAAAAAATAAAGTCTAGTGGTTTTTTACAACTAAGGCCAATAACATTTATATATATACAAAACAAGAAATAAACTCCTTGGTTTTAATACGCAAGCGAACTATACCAACCGAGCGACTGCCGTTTGTCGGCGAAGTTAGTATTAACTTTAGCGGATAGAGGGTGTCACGTGCTCAACACAACCAATCCCACGGCCATTAATTTCGGTTTTCTAAACATGTATTTAAGCTGTAACATCTTTTTGCTATTTGAGAACAAGAAACGGTTTGGATCGAACTGTGTCGCCTGAAGACATGAACTGGACCGACTTAAAAAAGATTAAGAATCTCAAATGTATTTGAGACAATCGAATTGGACTAGATCCCACCTCACAAACCGCCTGTCTGTAATAAACTTTCGTGTGGGATTTTCGTCTTATCCACAGAGTATTTTAAAACACGTATATGACCCATTTCCTTCCATTATGCTCCAAATCTTTCATTAGTTTTCAACCTCCCTTTCAAAGCCTCATATAATAATCTATGCAGTTTATAATCCATCACTAAATAAACCAAATGTAACAAAAGCTTCATCAGTTTTTATGTTATTGTTCAGACTACGGCCTATGCTTTGTAGTGAAGTGTAGTGAAGTGTAGTGAAGTGTAGCGAAGTGTAATAACAATTATTCAAACGAGCAGAAATCGAAAACACTTTCATCCGACATATTGATATCCTCCTCCCAGACTACACAATATCATAGCGATAATATTAATAAAATTATTAATATTTTAAATCTCAAACCGCTAAGGTTCGTGTCTTAATGCCTCTTTTACCAACGGGAGATTGGGTTAAATTGCCGTCCTTGGAGGTCCTCGCAATATTCTTTCTTCATCATGTAGTTGGAGTCTGTGCTTGTTGTTAAGCTGTTAGTCCTTTCCTTGTTTATTGACGCACCGGAATATATTCATGACGTAAGGGTTTTGAGAATGTCGTTCCTCTCATCGATTAAACTGCCGGCCACGGTAGCCCAGTGGTCTAAGGCATGTACTGTCTTCGTTCGCTTTAAAACCGGGATCGTGGGTTCGAATCCCACTCAGGGCATGGATGTTTGTGTGCGTTTTTCTGTGTTTGTGTACAGGTAGAGGCCTTGCGACGAGCTAATCACCCGCCCAAGGAGTCCTACCAAATGTCTAAGATCTAGAAAAACCGAAGTGAACGGAGAAGTTCATGGAGGTAGGCCTAGGCCCACTGGGGCTCTAGTGTCAAGGAAAAAGAAAATCGATTGAACTGCGTGTTTTCAAGTAATGAATCTCCATGTCTCGTCTCCTCTTTAAATGATTGCTACTGGAAAGTACAGGGCAACTAAGTACCCAGACAACATAATTAGGCGGTGTACATGCTAGTCTCAAAATTTCCTCTCTTCAACCATGTCTTTCCTGACAATTCACACGGCCGCGATCCTAATGTTGCAACACTGTTCTGCTCTATAGATTGATATTGATTAGTACTTCAGTTTTCGACTGTCATGTGACAGATATCACCATTTGGATGTGGCGTGTCTCTCATTTTATAAAGTTGCAAGTCTGAGAGATCTCCTATGGCACACAGTTTACTAATTCCATAAAGATAAAAAGTAAAGCTATCCCTGTAACAGGCCGTGGAGGCCAATTGGCTTGGGAGACGTCGAGGCTCCCACATTTTCCAGGCACTCGGCTCACAGATGGCAGTGAGGTTGTCAGCCTTACGCGCCGGACGCCCTTTACCTCCAAGAATATTCCTGGTACTCATTTCTGTTAGAGGCTGGGTTGACCCCAGGGCCATACTGCTGCTGGAGGGACTAGGTCTATTAAGAAATCCAGTGACCTCATATGGAATCGAGCCTGAGACCTTCCGGCTTGTAGCACAGTGCCACAACCAACTACGCTACGGAGTTAATTAATTCGTTAATTTCATTAATTTACCTTAAATAGCTGCTATGCGCTCAAGCAGTTAAGAAAACTTATTAATTCCATGAGACAGAGATCTTTCTCAAAAGCTTATAGTCGCTCAATCATTCAAGAAAACTCATTCCTCAAAGCAGAATAATTCTTTTTAAACTAACATGCGCTCAGATAGTCAATAAATTTACTTATTTTAAAATGATCAACTGAAGGAGGATGAGGTGGTCAGGGCATATAGCACGAATGGGGGAGACAAGGAATGTGTATAGGATATTGGTGGGAAAGCCAGAAGGAAAGAAACCACTGGGAATACCAAGGCGTAGGTGGGTGAACAATATTAAAATGGATCTTAGAGAGATAGAATGGGCTGGATTGGATAGATCTATCTCAGGATAGGGACCAGTGGAGGGCTCTTGTGAACACGGTAACGAACCTTCAGGTTCCATAAAATGCTGGGAAATTCTTGAGTAGCTGCAGATTTGGCTGATCCTCCAGAAGGGCTCAGCTCCATGAAACCGGAGGGTTGATTAGCATGTTCACAAGAGGCCACCATTTTCCCCAGCCCTGAACAGTGTACGGCGTCACATTGAAACAAATGCCACATTAGATCCTGACACCTTCTGGCTTCTCTTAAATTATTGATCTTTCTGACACTATAGCTATCACGCCCCTCAAGCACGTATATATTCTCACCGAAATTGATTTATACAGACATTCGTTTGTTAGCATTGTTATCTTACTTGAGACATCCATTCATTCAAATTGAATGATACAGAGTTTGGTTTGTAGATGAAATGTTTTCTTTGAGACGAAGACCCATATAAACTAACAACGTTGACAGATCTTCTGTTGATATAATTGTATTGAATTCAGGTATACTTGAATCGTGATTCATTATTTTTTTTTGTTTGTAACCTCAGAGAAATTGCAACAGCGCCAAGTATTCTCTTGTGTTGGAATATTATAAGTTGGCCTATGAAATTTTAAGATTACGTGCAATAAACACGTTACTGGTATAACAGTGACGCTAGGGTGCACAACCCAGATAGCGATGTTTATTATTAGCTCATTTGATGAATATTCAATTGATCGTACATAACAGATTTGTCAATTGTGACATGTCAATAGAATCGCATGCACGTAAATACGGATTGAAATTCTGTGCCTAAATTATTAGTCTCTTAACTCTGTGAATATAGGTACAGAAACGCAACAAAGCCTTTGTTGAACAGTGCTGTGTTGTGCGTTGTAACGCCATTTCGTAGTTCCACAGAACGCCAAAGACATTTCTGAATGAATTAACACAATACCAGCAAGAAGCATGCGGTTTGTTTGTTGAAAATGAATGCGATATGATCCGCCGAAACGTCGATGGACTTCCACTAGACTATAAAGCACTATAATTTAGAAGTTCATACTCCTCATACTTACCACTATGAGCTACTCAATCCGAAAATCCTTTCCTTATTCTGCGTGGTAACCAGAATGTACTTTGCTGGTACCACCATCGTGTCACTGTCTCACTCAATGTGGTTACAAACTTGGATAACGTATGGATTGTTTTACCAGATTAGAGAAGGACATTGTCTTAAGTATGTAATTCTGTAGAGTCAGATAACAGTAGCGAAAAAGCAGCCGTGGTTTGTCTTTATGATTAATTAATTGATTAGTCTTCGTAATACAACAAAACAAGTAAGCGAACTATACCGACCGATCGACCGCCGCTTGTCGGCGAAGTTAGTGTCAACTTTAGCGGATAGAGGATGTCGCGTGGTTAGCTCAACGAATCCCCACGGCCGTTAATCTCGGTTTTCTAGACCGGAGCCGCTATGTCCTTGAAATAGCTCCTCAGTTATCCTCATGAAGCTGAGTGGACCCCTTTCCAGACCCACTACTTATCAGAAAATCTGGAAGCGCTGGGAATCGAACCCGGACCTCTGGATGTGTAGCCAGGAACTTTGACCGCTTAATATCTTTCAATGATTTAATGGATTTTAATTAAATTTGGTATGAAGATAATGTCACTGTTGGCTTCCCGGTTTGAATAATGTGTGTCAAATTTGCAAGCGAAACATCCAAAATTCGAAGCAAGATTACTGAGGTCCCAAAACGAAATATCCGGTATTGGCGCTGAGAAGCACTTGCGTCAGATTATATTTTTTTTCTGCCAGTGAATATTTTCCCCGATTCTGCGCACCAAGCTCGGTACCCAACCAACCAGCACAGTGTCACGGCAAACAAATTTGACTCTAGGCAAAGAAAAATTGAAAACCTTTGTTATATTAAACACGTTTTGTGATTTGTGTTGACAGTTATTTACATAATCATCAGCAGTTAAGTTTCAAAGTGGTTACAGTAAAATGAAAACGCCAGGCTCTGGGCAGAATTTGAGTGGAATGTTTCGCTATTGTATTGACTTGAAGGCCGGTCAGTTTGTCAGACATACGTTCACATCCCACCCACATCGTCACGTCTGTACCCTGCATTAAGCATGATATATCAACAAAAGAATTTCCCTACTATTATATGACGTGTAGTAGTGGCTGAAATACTGATTTTCTGGTGATTCTGTTTCAACTAACTGCCCACAAAGTAGCTAGGATAATCATGATACTAGCAGTTTTTCAGAAAAATATTTATTAAAATTTTTTTATGACATTTGTGACCGTAATTTTGAAAGCCATTTTTCCCCTCGTGAGGATAATTTAGGAGCTATTTAAGGAAATAGAGGCTCCGGTCTAGAAAACTGAAATTAACGGCCGTGGGGATCCGTTGCCTTGACCACGTGACATCCTCTATCCTCAAAAATTGGCACTAACTTCACCGAGAAAGACGCGGTCGCTCGATCGGCATAGTTCACGTGATGACTACAGCTCACGGAGTTAATTTTTCTTAATGTGAAGGAAAATTAATAAGCATTAAATGGAAAACACAACATTTTCCTTTTACCGACAATGTTAATTTGCCGAGAAATCAATAACGAAATTAAATATAACTCCACTTGGCACTAATAAGGTGAATAAATGCACAGAAAATTAACTAGGTCTGTGTGTCATACATATATCTGTAAAAGGAAAAGATTCTTTGTTAACTGAGTAACATTCACCATGTCAAGAAAGACTCTACTGCATGGAGTTATTTTAAAATAGGCCACTTCCACTTCCTTCTAAATCCTTCTCATCTTTAACATGCTATTATTCATAACAACCGTGTCTATATAACCAAAAACAATCACAAAGCGATTAGGCCCTATATAGTATTACGACTACAGAACCCTGCTTTGTTGTTCCTTAAACAATCAATTAACAAAGTTGACATCAACTTTACAGAAAAAAAAAGTCTCGGATGTACGAATACCGAAATACATCTCGCTGTGCAGTCATCCATCACTGACGTCATTAATGTCTTGGCAGAGTGTTGTTCTAATGGAACTGCTGAGCTGTATCTTGTTGGCGTCTGTCCTTCCATGATTTTTTGATACATTACTACAATTCCTAAATGAGCATCACAGCGCATAAGGGTCAAAATAGGTCATAAATACAAAATCTACTTCACATTGTGTTTTCATAATGATTATCACGTTAAGTTTAATGAGCTATCGAGTAAATATGTATGTCTTACATACTTATAGAGCTGAGCCCTTCTTGAGGAGAAGCCAAATCTGCAGTTACTCAAAAATTTCCCGGTATTTTATGGATCCCGAAGAGTCATTACCGTGTTCACAAGAGCCCTCCACTGGTTCCTATCCTGAGACAGATCAGTCCAATCCATAACATACCATCCTATCTCTCTAAGATCCATTTTAATATTGTCTACCCACCTACACCTTGGTCTTCCCAGCGGTCTCTTTCCTTCTGGTTTTCCCACCAATATCCTATAAGCACTCCTCTTCTCCCCCATTCGTGCTACATGTCCTGCCCATCTCAGCCTCCTTCACTTGATCGTTCTAATTATACTTGGAGAAGAGTACAAGTTACGAAGCTCCTCATTATGCAGTTTTAATGTGTGTATAAAATTATATTTTGTCCAGTTGGAAACAACATTTCTGAAGAAAGTCGTTTTCTGGGTTTAGGCGCCGTGTATTATTCGTTTTGGCCGACGTTTCGGAGGAACGTACCGCCTCCATCTTCAGAGCAGTTGAATTGCTTGGAATGCAGAGAGCAGTAGCTGTGCTCCCTGCATTCAAAGCCATTCAACTGCTCTGAAGATGGAGGCGATACGTTCCTCCGAAACGTCGGCCAAAACGAAGAATACACGGCGCCTAAACCCAGAAGACGACTTTCTTCATAGTCATCGCCGTGAAAACCTCAAAACTTACAAACATTTATGAAGTCCGAAATTTATTTTATTTAGGTGTATAAAAGACTTTATGTAACTAACACAATTTTAGTTTAATATTTCACGCTGCTCTAAATTAAATATTCCTGTTGAATTGATACACTTCAGGAGATTGCTGAATTCTTGTTTTGACACAAATTTTGGAGGTGGTGTCCATTCTTCCACATTTCATATAACTCCGAAACTATCCAGTGGAATTCCATTACATTTAATATTGGTGTTGTATACTGTAAATGATCAAGTAAAGGAGCATGAGATGGACAGAGCGTGTAGCACGAATGGGGGGGAAGATGAAAGCATGTAGAAAATTGGTGAGAAAGCCAGAAGGAAAGAGACCACTGGGAAGATCAAGGCGTAGGTAGGTGTACAATATTAAAATGCATGTTATAGAGATAGGATGGTGTCTATTGGATTGGTCTGGCTCAGTGTAGGGACCAGTGGAGGGCTCTTGTGAACACGGTAATGAACCTTCGGGTTCCATAAAATGCTGGGAAATTATTGAGTAGCTGCAGATTTGACCGCTCCTCAAGAAGGGCTGAACTCCATAAGTAAGGAAATAAGTAAGTTGTATACTGCAAAAAATTGGCTGGAATTAATTTTCGTTTTTACTTTAATAGGCTCAGTGTTTAGCAGTTTTCAATTAAGTGAATACGATATAAAACACACTTCATTAAGTTTTGCACATTTTATATAATTTTTTTTTTTGGCGTGGTGAAAATTTGTAACGAATTTCGATAGGAATATATTTCTTTGATCTCTGTAGTTGTTTAGTCCGACTAGTTTCATAAAAGTACATTCTGTATCTTCAGCAGATAAACACCATAACCAAGTAAAAATATTACGTTTCTGAGCATTATCCATCTTCCTGTTTTTTATTTAAAAAGCAACGTTTCGGAGACTGAATTCCGTCTCTGCGTCCAGTCTCCGAAACGTGTTTTAAATAAAAACAAGAAGATAGATAATGCTCAGAAACATAATATTTGCATTAATATGCCATCGTCACAAACTTTTACATCTTAATTACCATGACCAAGGATATTCGCTTTTAACGGAAAACATATTTTTAAAACTGTGTACGATATTGAAGATCCGCCTTCCGTTCTTGTTATATTCTGTCGTGAAGAGCGAGAATATCGTCACATATGAGTGACTTCAGACGGAGTTTTTGATTGGTTATTGGATCTAATGACCACTTACAGGTAGTAACTACAAGTAACTGTAACACTATCGATATTTTCACACTTTACATTTAGTCTGCTCTTCTTAATCTGTTACTAGACGTTTCCTGATAACGGCTCCAACAATGGCTATTCCTCTCCCTCAGGCTCAAGTCCTCTCTTCACAGACTCCAGTACAGAAATATCAACTCAATGTCAAAGTCACATTGCGACTGACAGTCAGTCAGTGAGTAAGTTTTGGTGTCGAGCCCCATCTGGAGCTCATGACCAGATATTTATTACTGTTTGACAGATACGGTCTTGTTTTTGTGGGCGTCTTCTCTGACGAGAGGTGCTGAATGCTGCTGGTACTTGACAGCGCAGCCTTTCTCGGGTCCGAGTCCCTTGGGACTCGTGACCATATTTTACTGTCTGAGATTTGATACTTCCCTTTTCGTCACCTCCTATGACTCGCAGGGTCACGGTGGAGGTATTCGACCCCACCTCCATACGAGCATCAGAACTTTCAACTGACGGTCACATTGCCACTGACGGTCAGTCAGTCAGTAAGTCTTGGTGTCGAGCACCATCTGGGCTCATGACCAGATATTTATTACTGTTTGGCATTTACGGTATTGTTTCTGTGGGGCATCTTCTCTGACGAGAGGACGGGTCTGCCTTTTGTACGTATATGCTGCTGGCCCTTGCCAGTGCAGTCTTTCTCGGGGTCTTAGTCCCTTGGGACTCGAGACCATATTTTACTGTCTCAGATTTGAGACTTCCCTTGTCGTCGCCTCCTACGACTCGCAGGGTCACGGTGGAGGTATTCGACCCCGCCTCCACACGGGGACACTCCCGAACTTTCAACTGAAATTGTACCTTGCTTATAACATCTCGGCACGGACAACATAGAGAACACAGATCTCTATTATTGCATTCGTGTCTGTTGCTGCGAGAACGTGTTTACTGAGCCTTTGCCGAGAAACGGCTCCGGTTTATACTTCTATCTCGCGGTCTTTGCATAACAACGGGTCTACACACCACAATATTTCTTACTATCTGAGTTTCTTCTAAATTTGGTGAGAAAGTATACTCATAGTAAGCGTAGTCTAGGGGTAATGTTCCCACCTCATGACTCAAGGTACGCGGGTTCAAGCACCGCGGAGGTCGTGGAATTTTTAAGGGCGGAAAAATTCAGGGAACAAGTCCTCCGGGAGGGACTTTAAGCCGTGGGTCCCGTGTCGTAGATTTACGGCACGTAAAAGATCCTCATGCCTCCGATAGGTGGGGAAGTGTTAAGTACCACTGCCAGAGGAGGGACGACCTCGCTGACGCTGACAGAAAGGGGCTGATAGCGAGCACCAGTGTCGGTAGGGGATGGAGACAGTAGACATTAAAAGGGGGATGTATCATAGACTATCAGTCGCGGTGCATGGGGAAACCCACCCCCTCAATACTGAATCACTGAATACTCATAGCATGTTAAGTTATAGTTTAGGAAACAAAAGAATTTGACTATGAACAGCTAAAATTGTGGTCGCTTTATTCTAATGTACGATCAAAGTTACAAATATTTGTTGTTCTTGCATATTTAAATTCTACATTTGTAGCTCAGACAGATAATAATAGACTGGAAAAGACGTGGGAATATGCTTTCATGATCTATTTAAGGCATTTCGATAAAGCGACAGAAACAAGACACAATAAATCTGTCAACGTTTTTACTCGAGACTTCTCGAAAATGAAGCAGGCGTACCACCCTTACGATCGTGACTCCAGCTCTCAAACACACATTATAAGAATTTTTTGTCAATATAGATGTGATAGCTGATTCCAGTATCAAATGAACGTATTGTTACTGATGTATGAAAAGCTGATTGATAATTTGAATCTTGGCATCAGCAAACAATTGCCATAACAATAGATCATTCATGCGTTTCCGGTTTGTTTCTATCGCTACTCTGCTGCCGCCTAACGGCTATTAGTTAAGTCTATATCAAAAAAGAGACAGACAGAAGCACTATCCAGCACCACAAATACACACGTCACGTCTTTTGTTTTGGATAGTGTCAGCAATAATGGAGGCATGGCTCCTCAGAGCTAGTGTCCCCTGCAGGAATAATCTGTTATCGGTACAGATGTGGTCTCTAAAAACAAATGACTGTATTGGATCTGTTGATAGATGATAGGATGAATAATTGAATATGTGATTGAATTTTCGTAACAAAGGCAATTTAACGTGCTCGAGGTAGAATATATTATTTTTTTTGTTGTGGAAGTTGCGAGTGTCAGATTATGCATGTAAAAGAGAGCATGCATATTTTTTAGTAGGAATAATGAATACATTTTGACCTGCATTGGAAAATGTAAAATTTGGATACCAGTAACAAAATTAATCCTAGCGTTTGTAAACCAGAATAAAATCCTCAGATGCTGGTCGCCAAAAAACCTAAAACCCACAATGTTATCTACTAAACAAAGCAAACAAAACTCCGTGGCCTTTAGTCTGCAAGCGAACTATACTGACCGAGCGACCGCCGCTTGTCGGAGAATTTTAGTGCCAACTTTTGCCGATAGAGATTATTTTACTTTTGTTAATTTCTCTGTATATCTTTATACTTCCATAAACAATAACATACGTTTGAACTTATGTTAATGTGACACCTATCTATCGTATATTCTAAAGCATGACGCTTTTAGGATGGAAGGAAAGATAGTCATGTCGATAAAATGTTTTTGCAAAGAGCTTAGTCTTATGTCTCACCACATACAGACATATTTATCAAGTATACTCACAAGGTGTGTTCACAGGCAGTAAGAATGAATATAATGTGCCTTAATAAGTAAGTTAAATGTATTCTCGTGGGTTATGTTTTTCCTAAAATATCAGAAATGTTTTGATGAAAGTGTATCTGATTTTCTATCATTTTTGTCGAATCTATTTATAATTTTATATTATATATTTTTCTTTAAATACCATCAACAAGTATAAGCAAGATTTCGAAATTTTACTTATCCAAAATTAAATTTCAATAATATATTTTAATGGCCTTCTTTATAATAAAATATATTAGTTTTAAGAGAAAGGTCAAAATATAATTTCGAGTTATAAATGATGTATATATGGAAACTTGAATTTTAAAATGGGCTTTTCTGCATAACTTTATTCTACTTTCGTCGTATTAATGTAATTTCAGGGCACAGTTATGTTTTTATTTATTTTCGGGTACGTTTTAAGAAGATTCATTTAAAAGATATGCATATACAGGACAGATATTTTCTTTACACGAGACTTTATGAATAAGTATAGGATCTTTCTGTGTTAAAACTCATTAAAAATCTAGATTTTCATATGGACACAGTCATGAAATGAACTTTATAATCATAATTTAATATTTTGAATTTAGTGAAGAATATATTTTATATAATTTCCTGCCACCTTTTCTTCATAACTAATGTACATATTTATTATTGAAAAAAAACTTGTTTTCGTTTTAATTACTTTGCAGTAGAATCAAATAGTTCGTAATATACACAACATCATATTTTCTGAATTACGTATTGAGAAGTTTCAAAATTCGACACATAATCATTACTGTACGTTTTACTGTGTTCTAAAACATGTTAATTTCATGATTCTATAAAATATATTAACATTTCAAAATAAAACTATTACTGGTTCTTGATAAATTATTCCACAGAATTTTCAAACGAATTTTATTTTGAATATTAAAGAATACTGAAGATGTTTATGAGTCGTCCTGTCATATATCAAGAATATAACAGCTAAAAAATTCAGTACTCACCGTGGACTATTAGTGTAGTAACCAGTAAATAAAGCAGACATTGTATTGAGCCTGACATCATGGACGAAAATTTGTTGAGAGGTTAGTGGCTCATTGTACGTAGAGCTGAGTTTCAGTAGTCCGCACCAAATTTGAGTTCCTACCGTCTTCACCAAAATGACGCAGAGATTACTAAAACGAACGCAGTTTTTCTTCCTTATATGAAGAACATGAACAGTTGCAGACGTTGAGTCAAAAATATTTTCTATTTACTCGACAAGAATTTGCCTTGAAACGAAAATGACCCTTCAGTTTGCAAATACACTGTAAGTTTTGAATTCAGATTGCTCTATTACACTCCAATATATATATATACGAGGAATTTTGATTCAAAGTATAATTTATATTTAAGCCTAAATTAGCGTACATTTATATCTATATATATATCCTGTTCTAATTATATCAGTATCAGAACCTATTTTACAGTTAAGCAATTCCTGTTTCTACTACGGCGATATAATGCAAATATATTGACACTTGAATACAATTTATACATTTCACTGAGTTTAAATTAATGGTTGAATGTCGTTGAAATAAGTATCTATCTCAAAATATTCTCATCAAATATTTGTAAGGGCAGTGAATACAAAATTAAGCTGTAATCTTCTACGATTTATGAATTGCATGAACTGTACTTGGTCCATATCAATTACAGTTATTAGCTTCACGTATTGACATTCACCATTCTGTTGAAATAGAGACACTGTACACAGACGATCTTCAAACCGTAAGACGTCGGTCGACACGTAACTTTCCAGCGTCGCGACGCCCAACCTACAATCTAACCAGCGCCTCGCGTGGCCGGCAACTGCGCTTCAAATCCGATTCGGTCGTTTTTAATATCCCTTTCGTCTGTCCGTCCGTTCGTACTACGGCGCTTTGCGTTGCGCGCGCTATGTTGGCGAGTCGGCGCCGCGACGTTCCTGACGCTGAACCACAGCGTTGCACGTTTCCACAACAGGGTTCCCCCCCAAAGCAGTGCAAACTGCCCACTGACGGCAGTGTTACTTCTGCCTAAAATAATTTTTATGACTTGTTTTAAGATACACCTATATCCTTTAGAGAGTTATTATTTTTATATTAATATTTCTCTTGCTTTCAGGGCCGAAATTTTACCGTTTAAACTTCAGTGTTTAGAGTGGGTGACCTTCAAACAAACCCTGCGCGTCGCGAACAGTGACAAAGTGGGGGAATCCCACGTTATTTCACTCGTGATTGGCGGAGAATTGAAGAAGACAAGTCACGCGTTCCTCGTCCAATAATAAAGTAGGGATTTCCCCTCTCTTTCACCGCCACCCATCGCTGCTTGCGCTTCGGTGAACAAGTGGTAAATTGCTCAAGGACTCTCTTACTTCTTGGCCACTTTAAGACGTCACTACGAAACTTGAATGGCCCGATGACGCTGCTCCATCCGATGTTAATAGATTCGACTAAATGTTCCTTTCTTATTAATCTTAAAGCCCTTTGAGGCTCACGACCAGTATTTTCTTTCAACTGAACACTTGCCCCTATAGTCCTTATGTAACATCATCTCTGACGAGAGGATGGGTCTGTCATTCACAATTTCTATTGGTCCTGGCCAGGGCAGTCATTCCCAGGTTCGAGTCCCTAGGAACTCATGTCCATATTTTACTGTGTCAGATTTGAGACTCCCCCAACCTGGAGGGCCAGGTCCACCTATTTATATTACACAGAAAGAGGGTGCCCTGTTTTTAAATAGAAACAGGAAAGTATTTTTAGAAACAGTGGATACCGTCTAGAAACATTATGTTTTTGTTAATGTACCTTCATCAGAAATCTTTAGATCTTGTAAAAGACTGCAGGATGTGAGAATATAACGCTGTTGAATTTACTCCAAATTGTGTCGAACAGCAAATATTTGTATCAGCGATGTTGAAAATTCGGCTTCGTCCATCAGTGTTAGTTTATTTATGTAACACGGGATTAGTTGACAACATACGTAATACTTCATCCTTTATTATATATATTCCTTCTTATGTTTGGCTGAGAATATTTGGACCGAAGAGGGATGAAGTGACAGGAGGCTGGAGAAAACTGCATAATAAGGAGCTTCATAACTTGTACTCTTCTCAGAGTATAATTATAATGATCAAGTCATGGAGGATGAGGTGGGCAGGGCATGTAGCATGAATGGGGGAGAAGAGGAATGCGTATAGGATACTGGTGGGAAAGCAAGAAGGAAAGAGACCACTAGGAAGACCAAGGCATAGGTGGATGGACAATATTAAAATGGATCTTAGAGAGATAGGATGGGATAGTATGTATTGGATTAATCTGGCTTAGGATAGGGCTCAGTGGAGGGCTCTTGTGAACACGGTAATAAACCTTCGGATTCCATAAAATGTTAGGAAGTTCTTGAGCAGCTGCAGATTTGGCGGCTCCTCAAGAAGGGCTCAGCTCCGTGAGTGAGTGATAATTGTTTGACTTAAAAAAAACGAACTCCTTGGCTTATAGTCCGCAAGCGAACTATACCGACCGAACGACCGCCGCTTGTCGGCGAAGTTAGTGCAAACTTTTGCGGATAGATGATGTCACGTGGTCAATGCAACGAATCCCCACGACCGTTAATCTCGGTTTTCTAGACCGGAGCCACTATTTTTTTTAAATAGCTCATCAGTTAGCCTCACGAGGCTGAGTGAACCCCGTTCCACCCCGTTCCGTTCCGTTTCACTGAAAATCTGATAGGGTCGGGAATCGAACCCGGGACCTCTGGATCTGTAACCAGGAACTCTGACCACTAGACCAAAGAGGCTGTCATTGGTTGAGTTAGCCTTGTAGAATTGTCCTACCGTCTTGTTTTTTGCGTAAGTGTTTCGATATTAATTAGTTTCTCATTATATGTCTGTTGTTACATTACGGCCTTCAGATTAGTTTCCGTGTATTAGTATCCTGAAGTTCTGTGTCCTGTAAACTAGTAGATCAAAGATGAGTGTTTGTAGTGCTCTTTTCCAAGATGCTGCCCATCTCAAGTTCCTTTGCTTATATTTTATCCAGTCACAGAGACGAAACAAGGAAACAAACACTTTTTATATACACGTCAAGGATTTTACTTCATTAACATCACAGGAAACTGGAAACCTGAGTTGTCGTAACACTTGAGAAAAGGAAGGATACAGGGTTTCTTGAGGTAATATAATATTGCCTCTTCAGGAAAAA
The DNA here is from genome assembly GCF_002891405.2 of Cryptotermes secundus. Lineage (NCBI taxonomy): Eukaryota > Metazoa > Arthropoda > Insecta > Blattodea > Kalotermitidae > Cryptotermes > Cryptotermes secundus. The sequence goes on along the minus strand of NW_019719361.1, from coordinate 523,154 downwards.
GTTCTCTTTAAGTCAGCGAGTTTGAATGGAGAGGTACAGGTAGAGTGACACTTTGCGGTGTGCTGCAAATGGAATATTCTTGTACTGATGAAGTTATGACCGTCAGTATAATGAAGTGTTATTCCTAAAGTTGCTTTTTGCACGTTAGCAAGCCTACAGAGTGCCCGATAAATTCGCTGCCGTACGTCCGTCCGTCTGTTTGCATGCTCGAATAACATTTGAAAATCGCTGAGCATATCATCATGAAATTTAGAGAGTTCTAATAGCATTTGTCAATATATTCGAAATACGGCTAAAATCAGACAAAATATCATTGACACTTTACATGAAGAACGATCCTCGATTCATTAACTCGTTAAGTATTCGTGTCAGAGAGAAACGTTTTAATATAATAGTGATCAGAAAAATGGAAAATATATTTTCTCTACGTTTTTCGGTTTTCGAGACAAAAGTAGCGTGTGCAATACTAGGTTTTTGCTTTCTGCTGAAATGTGACACCATAGAATCTACTTATGGAACTGTAAGTCTAATAGGACAGTAAAACTAACTTCGTGGGGATGAGCCGCCAGTTATGCAGCTACTCAAGGATTTCCCAGCATTTTGTGGAACCCGAAAGTTCATTACCGTGTTCACAGGAGCCCTCCACTTGTCCATATTCTGAGACAGACCAACCTTGTCCGTACCTAACAATCTTATAACTCTTAAGATCTATCTTAATATTATCCTCCCACCTAATCATAGATCTTCCTAACGGTATCTTTCTTTCTGTATTTTTCACCAAGATCCTATATACATTACTACCCTCTCCATGCGCGCTACATGCCCTGTGCATCTCATCCCCATTGACTTGATCATTCTAATTATACTTGGAGAAGAGTACAAGTTATTAAGCTCCTTATTATGCAGTTTTCTCCAACCTCCTGTCAGTTCATCTCTCTTCGGTCCAAATATCCTTCTCAACGCCTTGTTCTCAAAGGCCCTCAGTCTATGTTCCTCCCTTAATGTCAGAGACCAAGTTTCATACCCATACAGAATCAGAGACAAAATTGTATTTTTGTATTATTATAAATTTTACGATTTTGGACAGCGGACGAAAGGTTCTGGATCGAACGGTAGCAAGCTTTACCTGAATTCATTCTCCTCTTAATTTCCTCCTGAATCGAATTTTGATCTGTTCCTGTCTTTCCCAAATATTGAACAGAGAAAATTTTTCAAATAATCTGTTATCTACATTTATGTCACGATTTTGCTGTGGACCATAGCGACGTGAAAACAACATGTGTTTACTATCTTCTGCGCTTGTTTCTAGCTTCAGTTTGTCTCTGTTTTCTCTTGTACTTTCTTTTGTAGAGCGCTATTCTAATTGCAGTACTACACTTGTATTTCTCAGTGTACATATCGAGCATTCAGCAATAGTGAAAATGGTATCGAGCAATCGAGAAAATTATCGAACCAACATTTATCTCGATAATAATGAAGCGAACTTCCCCCCATAGGTCTATATGAATTTAAATATACACTTAATTAAAATATTTCTCCTAGTGATGCCTAAGTCTCAAATTTTCGATCATATAATGATATTCTATATGAAAACAAAACTTCAGATCAGAAAGATATAATAATGAAGTAAGAGCCAACTTTAGCGGATAGAGGATGTCTCATGTCTCCTGAGTTATCCTCACGAGGCTGAGTGGACCTCGTTCCAGACCCACTACTTTTCAGAAAATCTGGAAGCGCCTGGAATCGAACTCAGACCTCTGGATCTGTAGCAAAGAACTCTGACTACTAGACGACAGGGGCGGTCGGAGAACTAGATCACTTTTGTAAATACATTGTCACGTAAAGGGACTATTGCGTGACTTATGAGACGGGTTTTGGATTGGATGATTGGATTTATTGACACCCATTTCACGTAACTCGGGACTACAGGTATATCGCTGTTCTACACACTTCACAGTTCACCATANCACACAGCCATTACCTAGCAGTAACTATTGCATAGCTCCTTATCTCACATTCGCTGTCTAGCAACGGATCTACATGCCGTAATATCATTGTATACACAACATTTCTTACTTAGTTCTTCTGTTGAGGTTTCAGGCGTACTCTTATGCCTTGTGTTTTCAAGTGAGACAAGAAAAGAACTTGACCCACGTCCAAGAACAGCCAAATGGCAAGCTGGTCCCCACGGAGTATCCGACCGGGGAATTCGCTTGTTTGTTCCTCGCGCTTCGCTGTGTCCACGTCTCGCGTTCTTACGCCATCTCAAACTAAGATGCACAACAGACACATTGTGTTAACGTGAATTCTTGGAAGAACGTACGATACCCTCTGTCCTTTGAGAAAGAAAGGACAGAGGAAGAAAGGCTGTACAGCGTCTAATAAAACTTACATACCTTAGCGATACAACGAATTATCTTTGTGTAAGTTTCAATATTATACAAAATGGAGTTAGGTTTCTGTGTAAAATTTGAAGTGATTACGGCGCCGAATAAGAAGGTGTGAAGCCGTACAATTTTGTAGGTTTCGGAGTCACCTACTGTCTCCATCTTCGAAACTTTGTAAAATTATCACAATAAATATCAGATATTCTTGTCTCTTTTCGTCCCGAAGAAGCAGCTATTTTGTATCAGTGCTGGGAGAGAATGCCGCTGCAGCACCAGCAGCTTAACTGGTACACAGCATGCGCCTGCGCAGTAATTAACATTCAAGGTATACGCGATAGCGTAGATGGTAGAGGCATTATGCTACAAGCCGGAAGGTCGCGGGTTCGATTCACGATGATGTCATTGGATTTTTAAATTTACCCAATCTCTCCAGCCCCACTATCGCCTTGGTGTCGACTCAGTCTTTGATAGAAATGAGTACCAGGAAACTTCCTGGGGGTAAAAGGTGGCCAGAGCGTAAGGCTTGCAACCTCACCGCCATCTGTGAGCCGATTGTCTAGAAAATGTGGGAGCCTCGACGTCTCAAAATCCTGTGGACCTCCAAGGCCTGTTACAGGGATAGTTTTACCTTCTGTTTTTTTTTCTTTTTCATGGAGGTGCATTCATTAAGCTGATCTATTCACAGTTTTTAAAGAATGATCCTGTGTGTGATGTGGAATCCGAAAATTCATTGCCGTTTCCAAAAAAGCAAGCCACTGCAAACATCTGATACCTTCCCCATCACAATCAAATGAACCAGGGATATGTTATCCCCCCACTAATTTTTAGTTTTGCTTTATAATATTCCATATTTTTCTTGTTTTTTCCTCGGGCTACTCCACTAAATACAAGGATAGTTGTAATATCTGGTACCATTCAATTCAGAACCATTTGCCTTCTCTACTGTTTCATATAACGTAAAAATTAAAATGCACAAAACTTCGCTTGTAGTTTTGTGTGCTTGTGAATGTAGAACTCTGATATTAAGGGAGGAACACAGACTGAGGGTGTTTGAGAACAGGGCGTTGAGGAGAACATTTGGACCGAAGAGAGATGGAGTGACAGGAGCTTGGAGAAAACTGCATAATGAGGAGCTTCATAACCTGTACTCTTCTCCTAGTATAATTAGAATGATCAAGTCAAGGAGGATGAGGTGGACAGGACATGCAGCACAAATTGGACCCAAGAGGAATCTACATAGGATATGGGTGGTGAAGCCAGAAGGAAAGAGACCACTGGGAAGATCATGGCGCAGGTTGCTGGGCAATATTAAAATGGATCTTAGAGAGATAGACTGGGATTGATTGGGTTGATCTAGTTCAGGATAGGGACCAGTGTAGGGCTCTTGTGAACACGGTAATGAACCTTCGGGTTGCATAAAATTCTGGGAAATTCTTGAGTAGCTACCGAATTGGAGGTTTCCGAAGAAGGGATCAGCTCCATGAAGTTAGTTAAATGTTTTGAACTAAGGATCAGCGTGTTGGCTTATTGTAATGTGTTCTTGGAGACTGACTGACAGGGTAGAGTGAGTGTGTTAGATGTTGCACTGGCGTGCAGGGTTAATGTAGTGTAAATCCTCGAACGTGGTGATCTGGATTGAAATGGCTCAGGACAGGATTCAGTGAAGGTTTATGCAGTTATTATGCTGAGAAATAAAGACATTACTGTAGAGTCAAATAAATTTAAACAACTCAAGGAAGATTATTTGCTGTGAATTAATTTTGTTTTTCAGTCACACTTTACCCGAAAGAGAGATTACAATTATGTACAACAGAGAGCACTGTTGTCGTTATTCATTTATACTTTCTCCTAATATCTGTAATAAGGTGAAATATTTCAACGTAAATTGCCATTATAAATACTAGTTCTCAGTGTATTTATTTCTGCTTTGAGGTTTTGCGAATGGTTTTCAAACCTTAAATTATTTTGCGCACGAAAAGTTTGGGCAAAAATGATTTACAGATTTTTCATAAAACAGTAGAGTCGAAAGCCACTGATCCTATATCAAAAGTGGCTAATTTAAGGGGGGACAAGTAGTAATACCGGTTTTTTATTACTCCCGCGTGTACCAATAAAAACGCGGATCTGTTCAGCTCATGGCGGTCCGTTGTGCAGAAGGGAGAAGATAATGAAGAGGTCGTTGAATTAATTAGTTTTAGTCGAATACAGGATAAATAAACGAAAAGAATAGAACAGTGGTTTATTGTATTCCTGTATAACTGAAGTGAGTTATCCAGTGCAGAACTTGACGTATGGTATAGTATTTATGTAGGCTTCCCCTTTGCAACTGAACTCCAACAACAGCTTTTGATTTTATGTTAGAACAACATTGTCTATATAAGTCATAACTGCGGGGCTAAGAAAAACCTAAAGCCCATAGATTTTAAAAGGGAAAACAAACATACTCCGTGACTTTAGTTTGCAAGCGAACTATACCGACTGAGCGACCGCCGCTTGTATGCGAATTTAGTGCCAACTTTAGCGGATAGAGGGTGTCGCGTGATCAGCGCAACGAATCCCCACGGTCGTTAATCTCGGTTTTCTAGACCGGAGCCGCTATTTCCTTGAAATAGCTCCTCCGTTATCCTCACGAGGCTGAGTGGACCCCGTTCCAGACCCACTACTTCTCAGAAAATATGGTACCGCCATGAATCGAACCCGGAACCTCTGAATCTGTAGCCAGGAACTCTGACCACTAGACCACAGAGGCGGTCACTATTTATAAGGATCATTACGCTAACGTGACCGAAAGAGATAGTGAACATATCTCCCTCCGTCTCCCTTTCGAATGTAGGGCCCAATATGAGCTATTATCACTAAGGTCATCGCTTTAGGTAAATATTGTAGTACTTGTAGAAGACTATTTTGTATTGCTAGTGGGGTGGGGCTAAGTGCCTTGTACTGCGCCCACTTCTGGCCTATTGTACCAGCCCCAGATGATAGGTGAGGGTGATTGTGGAGCAATTGGTGGAACGAAGACTGGCAGGGGAAACCGAAGTACTAGTAGAAAACCTACCAGAGCGCCACTTTGTCCACCACAAATCTCACTTGACCAGACCCGGGATCGAACCCGGTCCGCCGCGGTGCGAAGCCAGCGACTAACCGCTTGAGCTATGGCGCTGCCTTCTAGAAGACGAAGTCCGCATATATCTACAGATATCCCCTTCATCAGTTTCTGTTGCTAAGTTCCGGTTTGGTCCCTAATCTCTATTCCTTATTTGTAGAATTCGGTGTATGTACAAGGTATATTTACTTTTCGTCAGTTTTTCGAGATTGTCGTGTAAGTTTATACGAGTATCGTTGCCAGAATACAGGACAAAATCATAACATAAAGACAACGAAAGATCCTTTGAAAACGAGGCTTAATAGAATTATCTCAGTTTCTGTTGCATACTCAGGAGACAATCTCTGATTCACTGCATTGCATTTCCGTGAGTTCTGATCTGCACTCCCTTATGCGCATTTTATCTGCATTTGACGCACACAGTTGAACGTAACACAATGGAGGTGGGGGGGTGATCAGTGTCACTGTGTGTTCTATATAGAAAGGATATTGGCCAGGGCTGTGACTGGCTACTAAATGGATGACTGGTGTTCGATTCCCAGCACGGACAAAAATTCTTCTGTCATTACAGCCAGACCGTCCCTGCGACACACACAGAGTTGTAATCAGTGGATAGAAAACCGCTTCTGTCAGGACTAAAGTTTATCTGTTCGTGAAGCTATTTCCTGGTATCTAAAATGAATGGTACTTCAATTCCATTTCACCTATCCGTCATCATTGCATTTACATTGCATCACACACTCATGGACCTGAGCCCTTCTTGTGAAGCCGCCTGTTGTGCAGCTGCTCAAGGATTACCCAGCATTTTATGTTCACAGAAACCCTTCACTAGTCCCTAACCTGAGCCATATAAATCCAGTCCATACCATCCCTTCCTATATCTCTTAAGATCCATTTTAATATTGTCCACCCACCTACACCTTGGTCTTCCCAGTGGTCTCTTTCCTTCTGGCTTTCCCACCAATATCCTATATGCTTTCTTCTTTTCCTCCCAACGTTCACGTTTAATAGCTCTTAGATAGTATCGAGTGTAAAGATGTTTCTGAATTATGAATTGCTAGGGATTTGGAAGGAAACTGTTTTGACACAAACGGAAGTAAAAGAGCTGTAATTGACGTAATAGGTTTCCTATGTGTTTCACTATGCAGTGAATAATGGTATAGAAACCATCAGAAAGAGATATTCATTCATTCATCAATGGCTCTAGAGAGCTTTGTTGGGCCCTAGCCTCTTCTTTAGTTACGTAATTATGCTTATACATTCGGTAGGACTCCTTGGACGAGTGACCAGCCCGTCTCAAGACCTCTACCTGTACACTAACACAGAAAAACATACACAAACATCCATGCCCTGAGTGGGATTCGAACCCACGATCCCGGCTTCCGAGCGAGCGAAGACAGTACATGCCTTAGACCGCTCCGCTACCGTGACCGGCAGTGTATAAGAATAATATATAAGAATTCAGTTCGTACCTCACAGGAAACAGATCCGAACCCACGATCCCGGTTTCCAAGCGAGCGAAGACAGTACATGCCTTAGACCGCTCGGCTACCGTGACCGGCAATTTGAAATATTACTATAGCATTTTCCTGGAAGGATTGAGGCAAACAACGAAAGTACGAAACAAGAATATTGCCTATTTTATCATGACGTCACCAGAAGGAAGAAATTTACCGTATGGTTCATCATTTAAGAAATATTTCATCTCACCTTGACCAGCATATGACCTCTATTATTGTAATTAACAATTCTAGAATATTCCTGGAATAATTCTCTAACTTAGAATAACAACAGTTTTCTCCTACTGTTTCTTCCAGAGTGCGTGACGTGAAAGGAAAGTATTTCAAGGCTTTTTAAAATAGGTTATATCATTTTTATCGTATCATACTTTCATATTCAGTGCTCCATACTAATGCACTCGGCTGGTTGTGAAATAGAAATGTCACCGCAATTTATCTGCGGAAACGATGTATTAACACGAGACAATGTTTCACAAATGCATTTTGTATTCTGATTTTTTGTTTTTTAAATGCAGGCCTTATCCGCATTCATAGCTCAAACTTTTAGTGCCGCAGTTTGTTATCTCTTTTCGAATTCACTTGGGGGTTACAGCCGGGATATATGACGCCAAAATTTCGGCTCCACTCATATTCCGAAAAGACTCATGTATGGCCCAGAAACTAGTCCTGCTTTTAAGACTTTTCGACGTATATACGAGTACGTTCAACACCGGAAACGACAATCTCTACGCCTGAAACAGTTACTCTGCAGCATACACAAGCTCGGAATACGGACGTTTTTGCGGGTTTCCTAAGTAGGATATAAACAACTCAGCGGCTTTAGTCCGCAACCGAACTGTACCGACCAAGCCACCGCCACTTGTCGGCGAAGTTAGTGCCAAATTTTGTGGATAGATAGTGTCACGTGGTAGGCGCAACAGTTCCCCAAGGCCGTTAATCTAGGTTTTCTGGACCGGAACCTCTATTTCCTTGTTAACGGGACTGAGCGGACCCCGTTCCTGACCCACTACTTCTCAGAAAATCTGGTAGCGCCGGGAATCGAAACCGGGACCTCTGATCTCTAGCCAGGAATTTTGACCACTCGACCACAGAAGAAAAGCTTAAATATTTTAAAATATTATTAGACTGGTAAATGTGGTCGTTAGTTTTCCTGAGGATATACATCATCATCCAGATGAGAAACAGATATTAAAACATATTGTCCCATGATAATTGAAAAATCTGCCGCTGCTCGGAAACGGCTCAGTGTTCACATTTTGCGTCAACGAATACGCGCGCAACAACAGAGAAACTGCTGAAAGTGGTGTCTTCTATGTGGTCCGTCCTGAGGCTTTAAAGCGAGAGGAGTCGTGAGAAGTTTACCTTGGCTGTGGTCAAGCTTACGACCGTTACGTGACTAAGATGTGAATGTTACCTTCCGCATAAAGGAGCGTCAAGATGCACTCAGACGAGCAAATCGCCATGTCCTCACACGAGCTGCAAAGTGCATTGATGTTGACGGTGGAATTTTCGGAAATGTACTTAGTATTATACTAGGTAAACTGTACTAACGCCGGTCACGGTAGCCGAGCGGTCTAAGGCATTCACTGTCTTCGCTCGCTCGGAAGCTGGGATCGTGGGTTCGAATCCCATTCAGGGCATGGATGTTTAGTTTGTGTGTGTGCGTTTTTCTGTGTTTGTGTACAGGTAGAGGCCTTGCGACGAGCTGATTACCCGCCCAAGGAATCCTACCGTATGTCTAAGATCTAGAAAAACCGAAGTGAACGGAGAAGTTCATTGAGGTAGGCCTAGGCCCACTGGGGCTGTAGTGCCAAGGAAAAAACTGTTCCAACTTTGTCACTTGAACAATAAATTAGAAACAGTACGTAATATCTCTCTCTTATCAACAGTTTTGGAACTGTACAGTGAAATAGCTCTATCTCGGATACCGTTCGGGACAGGAAACATGTACATATATATATTTTATTGAGGCTTAGAATGACCGATACTATAACCTACCATAATATTGACGTTTCCTTCTGGGACATCCTGTATACATTACGAAAAACATATCCAGCATAATTCACGAAATATCAATTATAACTAAAGATGAAGAATGCCGTCTTCTCGGATATGTCTCCGTGTAGATCTTGCATGAACCGACGTTTCGGAGGAACGTATCGCCTCCGTCTTCAGGGTAGCAAATTCCGCGTGCGGGGAGCCAGTGTGAGTAGGTGGCTACAGATTGCTGATGAACTTCTGCGCATGGATTACAATTTTAGAGATAATTAAACAAAAGTATTCGAATGCTTCAGAATTATTGCACTGTGAACTGACCTGTATCTGCCATTTTGTTAATCAGATTTGTGTCCGGTCAACAAAGTGCATTAAACCTCTAAGTATCAAGTACAAAACATTTCCATCCAAATCAATGTTACGCATTCTGACCGGCAGTGGGACACATCAGGTCACGAACTTCCGGGGTGAGTGAAGAACACACTCAGATCCATTTGCGAGCTGCTAGCTAAACGTTAGCTATAATTGTAATACATATATATTATTGGGTAATTATTAATATAAAGGTAAATTTCTCTCAATTAATTAAGCACTACGCCGTGAACACGTAAGAGGGCGTAGAGGTACATTTCCACCATTATCGATCTCAGCACTAGATGGAGGAGAGTGGTCAGCTTCACGCCTCGACTACTTTAACCCCCCCGGTACACATTTGGGCAATCCCAGCTTAATATTATTGTAAAATAAATATTAGTATTTATAAAAAAGGTAAAGTTATCCCTGTAATCGGCCGTGGAGTACCATACGTTTGTGAGACGTCGAGGCTTCCACATTTTCTAGACAATTGATTCACAGATGGAGGTAAGGTTGTCAGTTTTACGCTCCGGCCGACCTTTCCCCCAAGAAGATTCCCGGTACTGCTTTGTGCTAGAGGCTGAGTCGACACTAGGGCCATAATGCGGCTGGAAGAATTATGTCAGGTGAAAAATACAGTGACCTCATCGCGTATCTAACCGACTTTTACTTAGTACCTCAACCAACTACGCTACAGCTGCCTCAATAGTATTTAAACAAGGAATATACATCAGCTTTCACGTGTTTTACGTCAAGGCGTTCTTTATACAGAGAAATTTAAAAGGAACTGGTAACTGTGACTTGTTAATTGTCCCTCTGTCCGCATGTTTCACCTCTGATATTTCTAGACGGTTATTGATTAAATTTCGTACATATATCTACATTGAAATTTATTAGCCCTAACCTGTCAGTTATGACGTATAGTCCAAATGTCACTGAGCAGTTGCCCAGAGAATGGTGGAGCTGGAATGCCTCGATATGTCTGGGCCAGTGTATTGAGATGCGTGGCCAAGAGACTGGGGTTCAAATCCCGGCAGGAATAAAAATGTTTCATTTTCCACACCGTCCAGACCGACATTATCATCCATCTGTTCTCTTATTTAGTGGAAGACAAAAGGCTGTTTAGCCAGGGGAAAAGCGGTCAGAACGTGAAACTGACCACTAACCATCTACTGCCGGTAATAAGAATAATTGTGAACTATTCCTAAACTTCAAGAAGTTTTCATGGCGTGCTTAATTAAGCAGATAGACTTTAATTTTAATGAAAAATGGCTCATTGTAGTTTATAGAAAGTTAGTTCGTAACAGGAAACACAGTAAAGTAAGTAAGGCTGTCCATGTACCAGGCCTTGAAGGCGCATAGAGATGTGAGACGTTGAGGGTCTCACATTATCTCAAAGATGGCCGTAAGGTTGTCAGCCTTACACGCCGGCCGCGCTTTACACCTCAGGAAAATTATTTAATTAATTCCTGGTACTCATTTCTGTTAGAGGCTGAGTCGACCCCAGGGCCATAGTGCGGCTGGAAGGATTAGGTCAATTAAAAAATCCAATGACTTCATCGGGACTTGAACCCGCGACCTATGCTATTAAAACGTACTTTTCTACTAAACAGTTTCTGATATGGTGAATTTTTAATGAATAATAAGTAAAGAAATGCTTGTCACCGCGTAGTGTAATGTCATCGTGTTTGCATGAAGGTCAATGAGAGAGCCGTTTGTAATACGAAGTATCACATCTGGAAAACATCTGTAAGGTCTGTATAAATTTTGTGTATCTGGACATTATAAAACTACAATTTTGCCTGTGGTTCTATATGGTTGTGAAACTTGGTCTCTGATATTAAGGGAGAAACCTAGACCGAGGGTGTTTGAGAACAGGGTGTTGAGGAGAATATTTGGTCCGAAGACGAATAAAGTGACAGGAGGTTGGAGGAGCATAATGAGGAGCTTCATAACTTGTACTCTTCTCCAAATATAATTAGAATGATCAAGTCAGGGAAGATGAGGTGGGCAGGGCATGTAGTACGAATAGGGGAGAAGAGGAATGCATATAGGATATTGGTGGGAAAGCCAGAAGGAAAGAGACCACTGCGAAGACAAAGGCGTAGGTGGTTGGACAATATTAAAATGGATCTTAGAGAGGTAGGATGGGATGGTATGGATTGGATTGATCTGACTCAGTATAGGGACCAGTGGAGGGCTCTTGTGAACACGGTAACGAACCATCGGGTTTCATAAAATGCTGAGAAATTTTGAGTATCTGAAGATTTGGTTTGTCCTCAAGAAGGGCTCAGCTCCATAAGTAAGGACTTTTCCACCGTCCTGTCTTTATCTTAGAATAAGGTTCTGTTAATTAAAAAAAATGACAGTTCGGAGGCTGGATTCCGTCTCCGTCTTAAGTTCTTATCTATAAGGTCTGCTTCCCTGAAGTATACTTTCCCCACTCTTGATTTTCTTTCACATGGGATACCATGAACACTTACCTTGGCATTTCACGTGTTACCACTCCGAACACTTTGCAGTCTCTAAATATCAATACTCCTTCCGTTCTTTAAATTAGCTTTGGGTCATGTTGTAATTGTTACAGTTCACATGTGTGTGACCAAGGTGACGAGTTTTTTTTTCATCATTTCTTGGTCTTTTTTTTTTTGTTTATGAGTAAAAATGCAACAAAATTGTATCCCAGTGTACACAGTTTGTGGTTTATAGCTGTATAAGGGTTGGATAGGAAAACAGGGAGTATACACAGATAGGGGTTGAGAAGGGTGGAGGGAACTTCCACACACTCACAAGAGATTTATTGTTCCATGGTAGAGTCCCGCTTGGAAACTCGTTGTGCTATTCTGCAGCGCATCCATTCCACTTGATTTGCATTTTATACACGCATGCGCGCGCATATGGTGGCCAATTTATATGCGTGTATATGGGTTTACAAACATGTGGTTTATTTTACAATGACATAAAATATACACCATCCCCCATATTCTGCTAAAAAGTTTACTGCAACATACCTGCACTAACATGTTCCTCCCCCCCCCTTTTCAAAAAATTGCTAACGAATCCGGAACCGATTATTTTTTAAATTGTATATGATATTACATTTCATGTACAATTCCTTTGTAGTAGAGGTCAGAGGGTGGTGCTGTAGAGTAGCAAAGTTGGACAGATTTTACTTTAAAGTGCAATTTATTATGAGGAATATTGTGCACCTTCCATTTTATAGAGTGTTTCAGAGGGTGTATGACATATATATTAGTCCTAACAGTCACATGCTCCAGTAATGTGGGTGACATCTTTAAATTTACGTATTTCATGACGCATCCAGCAAAATGACTCAGGAAGGCGGGCCAGAGCTAACATACACGACAAGAGACACTTGTTCAGTTTTATGTGGAGGATATTGTGGGCAATAACAAAATTTCGGAACACATAGTCACAAACTCCGTGTAATGTAGTCCGTAAGCGAACTATACCGACCGAGCGATCGCCGCTTATCGGTGAAGTTAGTGCCAACTTTTGCGGATAGAGGGTGTCGCGTGAAGCTGAAGCTGAGAAGAGATGGCGCTGTAGTTAACTTGCCAGTTTGTTTGACGGATATTCGTCGGACAGTAACGACGTGACCACAGAAGCTAAAGAAAATTCATTGTTGAGTGCTGTTACCACGCAACAACTAGTGAAGACACAGCAGGCTGAAGATCTTTTAACGTGCAGTAATTTGTAAAGTGGGGAAATCAGCGATAAGGTTATAGTTATTTGTAGTTACAACCTGTAAGTGGTAAATAAATCCATTAACCAATCCAAACCCCGTCTATGGTCACCCCTAAATCGTGACAACAATTTTCACTAACCACTTAATATTTTTCGCTTGAATGTATCAAGAATATAAAACGGAAGGAAAACCTTCGGGATAACAATATACACCCAATTTCATTTTCTGTGTTCCTATTGGTCCCTTCCTTTTATATGAAAACGCATACATAATACACGCACCTGATTACTATGCGCGAGATATACGGAGTCACAATATTAGTTTTGGACACGCGTTCAAAATAGCGTTGTATTAATTAGTTACAACTGCGCCATATTTGCATATACGTCTGTTTCTATTGCCCTGCCATCTACCGGTTCGTCACCATAACCAAACCAGCTGCCGACTTTCACAGATGGCGTTCTAGAGAACCTTCTGTGACGTGGAGAATTAGAATCGCGAACAGGTCTATGCATGTTAATGAAAATTGGGAAACACATTCATAAAACTGTGATCCTTTTTTTTTCAATAACTGCTGAGTTTTAATGGTTTGTATCTTCTATATAATTTACATTCATCGCCTCTGTGGTCTAGTAGTCGGAGTTCCCGGATACAGATCCAGAGTTCCTTGGTTCGATTCCCGGCTCTACCAGATTTTCTGAGAAGTAATGGGTCTGGAACGGGGTCCACTCAGCCTCGTGAGGATAACTGAGGAGATATTTCAAGGAAATAGCGGCTCCGGTCTAGAAAACCGAAATTAACGGCCGTGGGGCTCCGTTGCGCTGACAGCGTGACACCATCTATCCGCAAAAGTTTGCACTAACTTCACCGAAAATCGGCGGTCGCTCGGTCGGTATAGTTCACTTGCGGACGAGAGGCCACGGAGTTTTATATAATTTATATTAGCGAGTAGTCACAAATAATCCTTGTAGACTCGAAAGAAGAGGTTCCTATCGTGGACACGATCAAAACATAAATACAATCAGAATTGTAGAATGCATTGTTTATATCAGAATTATTTTCGATTGTCTAAGGAAAAATTACAGATATTTTAATAATACATTACCCCTAGAGCTTTCAAGTATGATATATTTTCCCGATAAATATTATATAATTATTTCTTGTTCCCACCAGGTATGCCACGTGTGCTGCACGTCGCAAAACTCTTCGTTCCTTTAACACTTGGTAGTAATTTCTTATTCGCATATTTCTTGCGACCTGCGCTTGAAACTCCTCATATATTTTGCAACATGTACATTATTTTAACTTCTTTCTTAATTTTTCTTCTTATTTCCAAAGATTTTGCCATATAAGGCCTTCACCGAAATCAAAATTATCATTACAATGTATCTTTTAGTCCTACTGATTTAAAATCTAGTGAAATGCTACATTTGGAGCATAGCTCTGTATGGGGCTGAAATATGGACACTTAGGGCAGTAGATCAGAAACATCTGGAAAGTTTCGAAATGTGGTGTTGGAGAAGGATGGAGAAGATCAGTTGGACCGATTATGTGAGAAATGAAGAAGTGTTAATTAGAGTCAGTGAGCAGAGGAATATCCTACACGAAATAAGAAAACGGAAGGCTAATTGGATTGGTCATGTTTTACGCAGAAACTGCCTTCTAAAAGAAGTTATCGAAGGAAAGATAGAGGAAGAAGACGTAAGAAGATGCTGGATGACCTTGGGGACAGAAGAGGATACTGTCATTTGAAGGAGAAAGCTCTAGATCGCATTAAATGGAGGAATTGTTTTGGAAGAGACTGTGGACCTATCGTCTTGACAGATTACTGATGATATTCTTCGGGCATCTTTACGCATTCTGTCATCATGAACCCTTAACAGTGCCATCTGTATGAGTTACCTATAATGGGGCTTGGATTGATAATTGGATTTATCGACTACTTAAGAGATCGTAACTACAAGTAACTGCAGCATCATCGTTAATTCACACACTCAGCAGTTCATTACATAATGTACTAAGTCTTCTCAGTTTGTTGTGTTGTCATCAGTCGTTGCCTGGTGATGGCTTACAACGGCAGACGTTCCCCTTGCTCTAGGTTCTTGTACTGCCCTGGTGATTCAGCTACCAACGTCTAACAGTATCGCCTCACAACTGATCTGCTATAGCCCTCTAACTTACTCTCACCAACCAACTCACTCCATTTCACTCAACTTCACCACACTCAGTAGTAACCCTGCTTATAACTTCTAAACACGGACCGCACAGAAAGCATCCTTCCTCTGTTCCTGTAACCTTGTTGCAAACGCAGTCATCGGTGTGGACTGCTCAGAAAACACCGCTTTCCAGTCAGTCAATTGGCGCATGTTGGGAATCTGTTGCTTAACAACGGACGTTGTTTACAGAGTCATTATCAACCAAGGTTATGCTAACGTTACAAATCTCGTATTTCTCACTTGTTTCCGTAGTTTTCCTTCTCTGTAGTCGTCTGTACCTACTTAATGTTTCCAGAGTTGTTATTTCTGCTGATTCAATTCCTTGTTCTCTGTTCACCCCATGCATCAGTATTTTGGGATATTCTAGGCACTAGATTAACCATAATTAGTGTAATTTAAGATTGCACTCTGCCTCAGAAATATATTTCCGAACGCAGCCAATTTAAGTTTCAGCTAAGGAAACTTCCATGTGTATACAGCCAGTTAATACTGTCCCGTTGAAATTTCAGCTAAGGAAACTTCCATGTGTATACAGCCAGTTAATACTGTCCCGCTGAAATTTCAGCTAAGGAAACTTCCATGTGTATACAGCCAATTAATACTGTCCCGTTGATGTGGCAATTCATTTGCCTTGTTCACATTGTTATCCAACACAATCTCTGCTCTTATTAAGCTGAACAAACTTTTGGCACAGTCTATAGGCGTTTCGCTTCGGGCACGCAATGGTCCGTGACCAAAGCAGCGATTAACTACCAAGCCAATTGAAATTAATTGCGAGTTACAAATCAAAGTAAATCGGGCTGTATTCAAAGGCACCCGCAACACATGACTTCTAAAGCACAGGCCGAAAGAGTAAATACTGTTAAACTGAACTCAGGACTCTCAGTTTTAGATACTGGCGTTGTTCATGTGAGAGAAGTTCAAAATATTATCGCGGGTATGAGTGTCGATTGTCGGTCACGGTAGCCTAACGGTCTAAGGCATTCACTGTCTTCGCTCGCTCGGAAGCCGGGATCGTGGGTTCGAATCCCACTCAGGGCATGGATGTTTGTGTGCGTTTTTCTGTGTTTGTGTACAGGTAGAGGCCTTGCGAAGAGCTAATCACTCGCCCAAGGAGTCATACCGAATGTGTAAGATCTAGTAAACCGAAGTGAAACGGAGAGTTTCATGGAGGTAGGCCTAGGCCCAAATTGGGGCTGTAGCGCCACAGAAAAAAAATGAGTGTCGATTGACGTGGCTTGGTTTGGTGACCAGATATATTGGGCTCTTAAACACACAACTATACTTTACAAATCACTATCATACGCAGACTAGTGTTTCGGTCACGGTCCTCACTGCGTTGCTTAGTAACGTCTTCCAACAGTGGACGTTCCTCTGTTTCCGGGACACAAGTCCTCGCAGGCTGGCGGCCATCTCACACCAACCTCCTACTTTCCTAACTGCCGTTTCAAAACTCTTTCGTAATCAAGTCAAAGTCACATTGCGACTGAAGCTCAGTTAGTCAGTCTGTCTTGGTGTCGAGACCCGGTTGGGGCTCATGACCAAGATGTTACTTTTCAAATGAAAGTTACTGTCCTGTCCGTGTGGGGCGCCCTCTCTTACGTTCTATACACAATCGGTAGGACTCCTTAGAGGGGAGATCTACACACAGAACAACACAGACACGGAATAAACGCACACAGACATCCATGCCTCAAGTGTGATTCGAACCCACGATCCCAGTGTTCAAGCGAGCGAAGACAGTCCATGCCTTAGACCGCGCGGCCACCGTGACCGGTCCTCGTTAAATCATGGTATATTTAAATGAAGCTATTCGACGATAATTCGAAATATTTGAACGCTATGCTTTAGAAGAAAGAATTCAAGGCTATAGAAACAGTGACATGTACAGATCTTTAGACTGGACTCTCCAAGACTAACCCCAAAAAGTTAAGAATAACCAACCAGACGTAAGAAGAAATGTTGGATAGCACAGAAGGTGATAGGATGGTAGCCTTTGAGTTGGAACAGACTAATAAAAGCATACCTTGAATTAAATCATGAATGTTATCGGTTCATTCTCAAAAGACTACATTGTGTTCCTCAATGGTCACCTGACACCCGGTCGCCCTTCGTGTCTATCCTTCTCGAGTTGATTTACGATGCTTGGCTGTTAAACCAGGATCCTCTCTGAGGGATAGGCCATGTTCCACATGTCGAAGCTTCGAGAAACGTATATAATTTCAGTCACGCAAACAAAGTAATTATTTTGAAAGTCGGAATACAGGCACAAAATCCGAAACACGCGATAAATGAATTTAAACGTAAATTAGTTAATGTAATTAAACATCTATATCGTCTCATATAAAACACAAAGAGAACAATTAATTTGGTGTGAATTGCGTTTACGTACGTGGCGGCAGTCAAATCCTGTCGTTTGATTAACAAATTCTTCGTGATTAATAAATAGTTGCGAACGAACTGAAACACTTGTGTGATCCGTGCGTATAGCTCGTCGCTTAGTGTAGCTTATTCCATGTCGTTATATTGACATGAGAATTTTCATGATCAGTAAAGTCCACATAAGTTGATGTGTTCTTTTATTCTTTGGCGCTACAGCCCCAATTTGGGCCTTGGCCCACTTCTATGAAACTCTCTGTTTCACTTTCGGTTTACTAGTTCTTAGACATTCGGTTTGACTCCTTGTGCGGGTGATCAGCTCTTCACAAGGCCTCCACCAATACACAAACACAAGAAAACGCACACACACATACACACACACCAAGCATATAATAACATTTGTAACAACATTATAATTCTGTAGGTCCAGAGGACCGCATCTTACTACGAAAAACAACAGTAAAACTCCGTGGTCTGTAGTGCTCAAGGGAAGTATACCGACCGAGCGACTGCCGCTTGTCTTTGAAGTTAGTGTCAAATTTCGCTGATAGAGGGTGTCGCGTGGTCAGCGCAACGAATCCCCACGGCAGTTAATCTCGGTTTCTAGACCGAAGCCGCTATTTCCTTGAAAAAGGCTCCTCAGTTATCCTCACGAGGCTGAGTCGACCCCGTTCCAAACCCACTAGTTCTCAGAAAATCTGGTAGCGCCGGGATCGAACCCGAGACCTTTGGTTCTATAGCCAAGAACTTTGACCACTAGAGCACAGAGACTGTCTATCTTAGTACGTCAAATACAAAATTTATATAAAAAGAACAGGTTTGAGGAGCCTGATAACATTAGATTTTATCTTCTTTTAAAATAGGTGGATATATTAGGTTGACAGGATTGAAGATTGAAGTTACTTGACAATTTTTAATATCAACCACCTTCCAAAACCAATTTTCATTGAAATCAGGCTAGTGGTCTCGGAGATATACTATGCAGAGAGATAAGCGTTATGTAACGTTCTTGTAATATATTCATACATGCCATTCTTGCAAAAAAGAAATTCACGATAAAAAAGATAGTGATTCTGTAGGAATTAAGGTACTTGGCACCATGGGTCGCTTTTGCACTAATCATTGCTACAAGATTTCACCTCTGCTCCTGGCCCGATTGGCACAGATTGACAACTCGAGGCGCTTTCCTTTAGATAGAGGCAACCACCCATCAGAGACTCGTTCATGCGAGCAGGATAGTGATCCCGGATGTAGGAACGTTCAGAAACCGTCAAGTACGTACATCGATCAAGAACCCACATACTTTTAGTACTGCACTGCAACAGTAAAAAGAAAACAAACTCCATGGTTCTACTCTGCAAGCGAACTATACCGACCGAGCGACCGCCGCTTGTCGGCGAAGTTAGTCAGTTCCTGGCTACAGATCCAGAGGTCCCGGGTTCGATTTCCAGCCCTACCAGATTTTCTGAGAAGTAGTGAGTCTGGAACGGGGTCCACTCAGCCTCCTGAGGATAATTGAGGAGCTATTTCAAACAAATAGCGGTTCCGGTCTAGAAAACCGAAATTAACGGCCGTGGGGATTTGTTACGCTCACCATGTGACACCCTCTATCTGCTGAAGTTAGCACTGCACTACAACTACAGCACTATAATTGTACTTCCATCTTAAGAATTGTTCATTCACTTTTCCCCAAAAGTATAGCGGTGTGATCGGTGCCTTCCCTGCTTTATGTCTTTTGATTAAGTTACTTATCTGTGTTGTATTACCCGAAACAGCATGGATTTAGTCAAATACTATGAATACAGAATGTGGGAGGATTTGAAAGGTTGTTGTTCCGATATTTTCTGAAGGCGCTGTTTCAGAATTCACCTCACAGGACTGAGAAAAACTCTAAAACCTTTCTCAGGAAAAACGTTAATCTGTACGGTATTCGAAGCGTTTCTCTCCAAACTAGTACTAACGCTATATACTAAACTGTTCGGAAGATATCAGGTTCGAATCTCGCCCCTAATATCGGCTTTTCTCAAGATTCGGAATATTTATATATTTTTTATTAATGTTTAGTTTGGGCTTAAATTTTATCTTACTTTTTGGGGACTTCTTTCTCGAAATCCTACCCCTAATCTCATAGCTCTGTGTTCAGTGTTATCTCTTCATGCAAAAATTTTTCTTCTGCTAAATGTGCGTACTGCATACATTTTGTAGTCATGTTAATGTATTCGGAAAACAAGTCGTTTTTAATCATATTATATTTTGGTCATGGTTTGCTCTTACCTGTTAAAATATCTTATCAGTTGTTTAGTTTTGTACAGTATAACTGTATACTGCGTCATTGCTTAGCAACAGTTGTTTACTCGTCGTTGCTAAGCAATGACGCTTGCGTTGTCACACTTGCTTGAATGTGGGCAGTTCCCACATCACATTATTTGTTATTATTATTATTATTATTATTATTATTATTAACTGTTATCACGTTTGACTAGCTATAATTTTCAATGGGTGAATCCTGTTGTGATAATTATATTACTTACTTAGTCATGGAGCTGAGCCCTTCTTAAGGAGCCCCCAATTCTGCAGCTACTCAAGAATTTTCCAGCATTTTATGGAACCCGAAGGTCCATTACCGTGTTAACAAGAGCCCTCCACTGGTCCCTATCTTGAACCAGATCAGTCCAATCAATACCATCCCATCCTATCTCTCTAAAATCCATTTTAATATTGTCCGCCCACCTATGTCTTGGTCTTCCCAGTGGTCTCATTCCTTCTGGCTTTCCCACCAATATCCTATACGCATTCCTCGTCTCTCCCATTCGTTCTACATGCCCTGACAAAATTCTTTATTAGAATCCGTCACAACACAAAAACAAAACAGTTAAAACTATTAAACATTAACTGTTTCGTTGTTGTGTTGCGACGGATTCTAATAAAGGATTTTATGTTGTCATGTTAATTGAATTAGATTTATTATTGTTGTTTTATCTGTATTAATTCTTTCAATTCCCCTTGTTTTTTCTTATTTTTTATGCTGTTGACCTTTTAATTGGCTCTTAGGCTGTCCAGTCAGAAAGCAAGTAAATAAATTGGTGAACTGAATGCAAACTGCATTTTCAGTATCATGTTGACTACTTACATTCTTAGTCAGTTAAGCCTTTCTGACTAATTAATTTCATCATGTAGAAGTTTCCTTCTTTGGATAGTCTAAAAAGTTTAAAGTTCAAAACTTGAATACGCGTTTGTCGTCGGGCATAACCTCACTGTAACAGATCCTAATACGTTAGAAGCCTAAAAGAAATTTTACAAATTTATGTTATAATCGATGTATTCAGCCCAGCTTCTTTTCTAATTGTGAAGGAATGTTGTAATTTATATATTTATAATATGTTGTATTTATAAATATTTGTATTTATATGTAATTTATATTATTTTAAAAAGATTTATTCCAGGCGACAAAATCTTGACTCTTTGTTTCTTATTAACATTTTCAAGAAAAAATTGACTGTTCTCATATGGATACTGTTGGTCTCTATGTACACACTAAGCAAATTAGAGAGTTTTTGACTCTTAAATTCAGTAATGCCTCAAAACTTAGCCCTTCAACAAGGTGCGTCACAGTTACAAAAACATCTACAGATCTCTGGACGTTTCCAATAAACATAATATTGCCCTTGAGGATATATTTATATTTTGCTTTGCGTAATCATACTGAATTACGTCATTGTCGTGTTACCAGTGTTATTTTATAGCCTAGGATTAGATTTTGGTCTAGTTCTAGCTCTAGCTCTAGTTCTAGTTCAAGTTCTAGGCTTTTTTATTGCTAGTGGGGTGGGACTAAGTCTCTTGTACTGCGGCCAATTCTGGCCTATTGTACCAGCCCCAGATTATAAGTGAGGGTGATTGTGGAGCAAGTGGTGGAATGAAGACTGGCAGGGGAAACCGAAGTACTCGGAGAAAACCTGCCCCAACGCCACTTTGTCCACCACAAATCCCACTTGACCAGACCCGGGATCGAATCGTTCTAGCCTTAGTCTAGCTTTTGTTAAGTACATTTCCAATGCTCGCCTGTTATAGACCACTCGCTGTTGGCAAACATTTAAATGAATCGAATTATTATTATTATTATTATTGTCTGTTGACATTTATATATTTTGAAATTCTGTTATAAGGACAAACTATTTTAATTTTCCTTAGAATTAAACATACTTTTGTTTTTTTTAACCCAATTTGTTCTATTATACAAATTAATTATTCTGNCGCATTCCTCGTCTCTCCCATTCGTTCTACATGCCCTGACAAAATTCTTTATTAGAATCCGTCACAACACAAAAACAAAACAGTTAAAACTATTAAACATTAACTGTTTCGTTGTTGTGTTGCGACGGATTCTAATAAAGGATTTTATGTTGTCATGTTAATTGAATTAGATTTATTATTGTTGTTTTATCTGTATTAATTCTTTCAATTCCCCTTGTTTTTTCTTATTTTTTATGCTGTTGACCTTTTAATTGGCTCTTAGGCTGTCCAGTCAGAAAGCAAGTAAATAAATTGGTGAACTGAATGAATGAATGAGATGCATATATTTTTGCGCACGCTGTTTATGAGAAATCTGAAAGCGGGAGCCAATACAAAGTGCTTAGGTTGCAAAGACATGTTGTTCTCCGTATTAGGGTCTGATCGATAATATTTTGTGTTATAAGCAGTTCGTAACTAGTGTGGAGTGAGTCATATTTCAAGTTGAAATACATAACCTTCAAATTCGATCAGTCAGTCTGATGCTTTGCATGTGGAAGTGAGTGTTGTGTTCTTATCGACGAAAGCGTGTTTGCAGCTGATATAACAGGAAGAAACGCATATAGTGTAGTGAGAAATACCAGTAGCCATAATAAAACCTATCCGTACGTCACAAACAGCTAAACAGAGGTGAGAAATATTCTTTGATGATCAAAATTGTATCTATAGAAACATAAGACCGTATCATAAACTTTCACTTCCTTCGAACTAAATTCCATAACAGATAATAACGTTTATCAAGAAGACAGAACTCCATGTCAAAGTACAAAGGCTTAGTAAAGCAGTAGAATTCTGAGCTAAAGGCTTCCCATTCGACATTATATCCAGTTAGACTCCATCACGACCTGAGTTTCTAGAAGTTTTACGTACCTGGATTGTAAGCCCATAATTCATGATCCATGTTCCCACATCTCGACCCAAAGTTCTTAACTGCTGCCGTAGCGTCGATATCAAATAACTTAGGAATCATAATAAACGAGGCTTCTGGGAATTGGTGCCGTATAGCCTGACAGAAAGGTGTCTGTTTCGGAGAAAATGCAGGGTCCGTTTTCAAGCACTTAAACTGAACGAGTTCTCTTCCCAGAAGATTTATTTATTTATTTATCTATCTCCGTGAGAACCTCATAACTGAACCCCAAATATCATTGAAGATTAAGATAAAGTTGTCTCTGTAATTAAGTACTACGACATGAAGGCGTATAGAGTCCACATTTTCTTGTCCTCGGCAATATTTGGAGGTGTGCGTTCAGGTTCATGCCACTGCCGCTTTACCCCGGGGAAAGAGCCCCCGGTACCCATTGGATAGGAGGTTAGATAGACCCCAGAGTCAGTCTGGACGATGTGGTAAAGAGAAAATCCTTCACGTAACCGTGGCTCGAACTCTGACCGCTCGGTCATCCAGCCCGTAACTAGTCGCTATAACGACTCCGTTATCACCGAGCTGGGATATCTCAATGAGTATACAGGCGGGATACGGATTGGAGGGCACGGGTTCGATTCCCGGCAGTGTAAGTTTTTTCTCTTCTCCACAGCATCCAGACCGGTTCTGGGGCTCACATAACATCATATCTAATGGGTACCGGGGGATCTTTCCCCTGGAATATAACGACAGGGACATGAAGCTGACCACTCACTTCCATCTAGCGACGAAGCCAAGAAAGGTGGGGCTATACCTTCACTCCTCCATATGCCTTCATGCGTAATGCTTAACTAATTAAGCACAGAGATAACTTTACAAAAATCATAGAAGATGTGAAGTAATTCCACGGATGTTAGCGCAATAAAATATCCGGTCTCATCACAGCCCCTCGTTTATGTAGAATTTTTGTAAATTTTCGCCCGGCAAAGTTGGCTCATGTGAAAACACTGCATTTATTCAGGAGGAATCCTGTTCGAATCATAGCAAGGACTCCCACTAATTTGACTGAGTTTTCCATCATTTTACTAAGTTCCTTCAGGTGGATTCCGGTTAAGTGCCTTGAAATAGGTCACGACAATTTCCTTCACACAGTCCTTTCAATTCATTATCCTTTGATCAACTAACCATTCGAAATAATTTCGAGGATGGATGAAACATTAATCATTCAACCGATGTCATTTTGTATGAAGATATTAGCAGTCAAATGTTACATTGTCATTGTGTTCTTTGATAAAGCATGAAGCATCGTTTCGATCTGATATCAATTTCACAAAACTTGATATCCTATTGTACGTAATAGCTGAACACCCTCCATAGGTTCAGCATGACGTGTTCTAAACATCTCTTTTCATTCCCTTTCCGGTATTTCTTACTTCGTTTTTATTCTTGATCAATTAATCCAACTGTTCCTTTTACTTTCCCCTATTTACTGTCTCTTCTTCCTTTCATCCCTTCCTTTTTTTTATTTCGCGTAGTGGGGGGTGGAGTCCAGCTGGGTCCACTCGGCACGGCGGCCACTGATTGCCCTATTGTACATGCCCGAGGTGATTATGACGATGGAGAATTTGGTAGAATGAAGATTGGCAGGGGAAACCGAAATACTCGGAGAAAACCTACCCCAGCGCCATTTTGTCCACCAAAAATCCCACTTGACCAGACCCGGGTTTGAACCAAGGCCGCCGCTTGAGCTATGGCGCGGCCGTCATCTCTTTCTTTAGTTTTTATTGCCTTTTTCGTTCTCTTTCTTCGTTGTTCCTTGCTTTCCTTTCCGATCATTTTCGTTCTAGCAGACATGCTTCTGACTGAGGCTTTCCTAATTTTTCGCTGTCACTTCCGAAAATGCCTGGATAGTGCCTCAAATTGGATCACAACCGCGTCTTTCCGCTTGCTTTGCTTTTCGTTATTCACTGTCATCCTGTCGCTCGGTGCTGCATAACGCGGTTTGCTGACAGCCTCCTTACACAGAATACAAAACTCATCTACCTGCCTACCTCTCTATCTGTCTTACCTACATAACTCTCTGTGTACCTATCCACCAACCTACCTACCTACATACATACATACCTACCTACCTACGTGCCTGCCTGCCTATTTATCTATCTATCTATCTATCCATCCATCCATCCATCCATCCGCCTACCTACCTACCTACCTATCTCTCTATGTCTTACCTGAATAACTCTCTGTCTACCTACCAACCAACCAACCTACCTACCTACGTGCCTGCTCTATCTATCTATCTATCTATCTATCTATCTATCTATCTATCTATCTATCTATCTATCTATCTATCTATCTATCTATCTATCTATCTAT